>NW_027261000.1:0-195554 GCF_045791955.1 Oncorhynchus clarkii lewisi
TGAACATATTGGCCATATTCTGTTATAATCTCCACCCGGCACAGCCAGAAGAGGACTGCCCACCCCACATAGCCTGGTTCCTCTCTAGGTTTCTTCCTAGGTTTTGGCCTTTCTAGGGAGTTTTTCCTAGCCACCGTGCTTCTACACCTGCATTGCTTACTGTTTGGGGTTTTAGGCTGGGTTTCTTTACAGCACTTTGACATAGGCCGATGTATGAAGGGCCTTATGATTGATTTATTGATGACAGTTTATTAAAGCTGGTATTTACCAATGATGATACTTATAGTAACAAGCTAATCAGAAGTGCCTTGCATGTAGAGGAAGGGTTCTAGTAGAAAAAACAGAGCCCCTGTCCAGAAACATCTAGCCTCTTCCTATACAGCACTGGTGGAGATCTGAGAGGATTGGACAGGTTGAAGCAATAATGAAATTCCACCTAGCCTATCAGAGGGTAAGGTGAAGCTATCACTATAGTAATCATTCATGTCTTCTCAGATCTCTACAAGTATCTTGGGGAAAGGTTTGTTTCTGGATAAAAATAGAGACGCATCTCCATAATGAATTAAAATTTCATCTAGCAACAGACCAACCAATATCCTAGCCAGCAGAAGGGTTTAGTAGTTAGCTACTTACATGCTTTCAAGACATATTTTATTTATTGGTATTATAAATACAATGTTTTCATTGACAAGATTCTCAGCATAAAAACAGTAAAGAAAATAAGAGACTCACTCAGCTGTGAGTCTTTCTGGGTACGTTTCTGAGAGCTTTGCACACCTGAACTGTACAATATTTGAACATTATTATTTTTACAACTCATCAAGCTCTGTCAAGTTGGTTGTTGATCATTGCTAGACAGCCATTTTTAAGTCTTGCCATATATGTTCAAACCTATTTAAGTTGAAACTAACTAGGCCACTCAGGAACATTCATTGTAGCCTTGGTAAGCAACTCGACAATGTATATCGTTATTTTATGCCTGGTTATGACACCTACATAAGTGTCAAAACCCACATTTATTCAAATTATTTTTCTCTCTGCCAAGAAGATCCCTTTTGTTTTACGTTAGTTTCTTAAATCCTTTGTTGTTGCAATAAATTCTTTACAATCATTTTCTTCATCATGTTTTATATAAGTTTCATGATGCTTTATGACCATTCTGTGTCACTTTACTTGGACGAATAAAATGGTCGAGGTTCTGTCCGAAAAGATATGCAGGCATTGCATTGAATCAACCAAAGGTTGCGTGCCACATCTTCCAGATGGCACTATCATATGATGTGGTTAGCTGACATTAAATACCTATCCAAGCGTTGTAAGATATAGCTTTAGTCAGCTTGCGTCAGTAACATAGTCACCGCAGGAACTCAACACAGCATTTCCAAGAAATCACGTGACTGACTAGAAAGCAAAAACGTTCATACGAACCCAAACATTGCTATAAAACATTGGCTGCATCTCCAATTGTAGACATATGCCTCCAGATATCTAGCTCAAAAAGCAGGCAAAGGTAAGGACGACCATAAAGTTACTATTACAAGACAAGCCTGAAACACATTCCTGTTGCATGTTTTGATATTACAAATGGGTGTTCTTTCCAAATTGACATTCAAAAATGATCTGTGAAACTTTTACAAAGACTGCATATGCAATTTATTTTATACAAAGCATTCTATAATATGTTTATCGTAACGAGAGTAAGTAATGAATACATGTCATGTTATAATTTTGACGCCTGCACTATAAAAGCTCTCTTACCATTTTAAAGCTAGAATCCTTCATTGAAACCATAACAATGCGTTCTCCCCACCCGTTATGCTAAAAAGCTAAGGACTGGGGCTGGATAGATTTAACCACTCAAATTCATAGACAGAGCTATAGACTGATATCACATGTATAGTTTTATCCATGTATGTTTACAAATAGAATTAAACAAGTTTAGGCCGTAATTCAATCAGATCAAGGAGATAGCCGACAGCCGCATAGCTTATCTTTAGGCGGTGCCGTAGCTGCTCTTGTGATCATTGTCATGAAGCCACACCCTTCCCACTTGCATTAGATTAGATGATCAGCAACGCAGTTAAGCCAAAACCACTGCCGGTTATTCAGAGGGGTGTTTTATTACGCTCCCATTGGATAGCTAGCATTGTCTCACTCACGGGATCAGCGCACCTTCCAAGGTAAGGACGGAAAGTGTACTTTAACAATTTGCTGCCTACCGTAATGCAGACCTATTATTATTTTATTATTATTATCATCATCATTATCATGTTAACATTTGCCCATGTATTTATTTTCAGAGTTTCAATGAATTGTAAAAATGTTTCAGAACTCTGCTATCAGCTAAGTTAACCTAGGCTCGGTATCTGAAGTTGTTATATTATCGTTAGTAGCATATGCTTAAATCTTTATTTCTCAAATGTTTTTTTGCGCTACGTGATATTCACTTCCGGACTTGGAGATCGCTCAAAGCGTGGTAGAACGCTACTCTGAATAACGGGGTGTGGTTTTGTCTTAACTGCGTTGGGGAAAAGAAAGACGCTGTTCAGACGAGAACATGTAGGCTATAAATAAATAATGACGTTGAAATTGAAAATCAGTCAATGAAACAAATATGTATATCTGCCTAATCGAGGTGTGGATTACATACCACATTCCAGTGATCGAATTGAGAAAAAAGGCTGCAGGTATTTATTTAACGGACTCCGTGCAGCTAATGGCAATGTCCCCAAGGAGCGGATTTAGTCCGGAGAAGTAACACTCCAAAAAGTAATTAATAAACCTTTTTCATTTCCATATGTACTAGGAAGCTTAGTTTATTTCTTCGGCTTCAGGAATGTGACTGAAAAAGTGGAGAAAAAAAAGTTACTGATTGAAAGTATAACGGGACATCTGTGAAAAATTAGAGGAGCTTACTAAGGTCTTCAAAAACTCATATTAGACCGGGAGCCTACCGGGAGCCTAATGCATTATGTCCCTTGCGCTGCTGGTTCACCAGTATGAAGAAAATTGCAAACAGCTTTTTTTGTTCCAGCCCTCAAGAACTGTTGTCTGCTAAAGATGATAATCCGTTTCCATCTGCCAATTTATGTCAATTTATGGGTAGTATCCAGACGATTTGTCCCCAGAGCTTCCTATACTCTATTTCAGTAAGGTGTTGATGCCGGTATTAAGAAGAATGAGAGGCTCAATTAAATATGTTACAGAACTGCTGTATTTGAAGCACAACTCCCTTCTTCCCAGTTTCCCTGACGTTGCTATGGCAATATAGCTGTATTTAACTTCCCTGTAACTGCTGCTTCTGCAGACAGATCCTTTTCTACACCAAAACTCAGAACTACCTAAGAAGTACAATGTCTCAGGAAATACTGTCTGGGTTGGCAGACTTCAGGACACCAGGGGAGTCTCAAATTTAATTTGATTTAAATTTACCTTGAATTTTGCAGCCTATTTGTGTGTTTATCTGTTAGCCAGATAAAATCTTGCTACTGTTATAGCCTCGCTACTGTATATAGCCTCGCTAATGTTATTTTTCCCTGTCTTTTTACTGTTGTTTTTATTTCTTTACTTACCCATTGTTCACCTAATACCTTTTTTGCACAGTTGGTTATAGCATGTAAATAAGCATTTCACTGTAAGGTCTACCTACACTGTTGTATTCGGCACCCGTGACAAATAAACTGATTTGAGTTCAACATTAAAGTGGCTGAATTTATCTTCAAGCCGACAACTTGTCATTGTTAAGCTATTAGAGTACCTTTTTATAAAATGTTTATACATATCAGCTACAGTTGAATTCGTAAGTTTACATACACTTAGGTTGGTCGGCCGATTAATTAGGGCCGATTTCAAGTTTTCATAACAATCGGAAATCGGTATTTTTGGAAACCGATTATTATTATTTTTTTCTACCTTTATTTAACTAGGCAAGTCAGTTAAGAACACATTCTTAATTTCAATGACGGCCTAGGAACGATGGGTTAACTGCCTTGTTCAGGGGCAGAATGAAAGATTTTTACCTTGTCCGCTCGGGGATTAGTTTTTGTAACCTTCCTGTTACTAGTCCAACGCTCTAACCACCTGCCTTACATTGCACTCCACGAGGAGCCTGCGTAGCAGTCTGACTACCTGTTACGCGAGGGCAGCAAGAAGCAAAGATAAGTTGCTAGCTAGCATTAAACTTATAAAAAAACAATCAATCTTCACATAATCACTAGTTAACTACACATGGTTGATGATATTACTCGTTTATCTAGCGTGTCCTGCGTTGCAAATAATCGATGCGGTGCCTGTTAAAAGGAACCACCAGCTTTCATGTGTTCTCATGTTCTGAGCAAGGAACTTAAACGTTAGCTTTTTTACATGGCACGTATTCCACTTTTACTTTCTTCTTCAACACTTTGTTTTTGCATTATTTAAACCAAATGTAACTTTTCATTATTTATTTGAGGCTAAATAGATTTTATTGATGTATTATATTAAGTTAAAATACGTGTTAATTCAGTATTGTTGTAATTGTCATTATTACAAATAAATACATAAGAAAAATCGTCATCGGCTTTTTTTTGGTCTTCCAATAATCGATATTGGTGTTGAAAAATCATAATCGGTCGACCTCTATTGGAGTCATTAAAACTAGTTTTTCAACCACTCCACAAATTTCTTGTTAACAAACTATAGTTTTGGCAAGTCGGTTAGTACATCTACTTTGTGCATGACACGTAATTTTCCCCAAAATTGTTTACAGACCGATTATTTCACTGTATCACAATTTCAGTGGGTCAGAAGTTTACATACACTAAATTGACTGTGCCTTTAAACAGCTTGGACAATTCCAGAAAATTATGTCATGGCTTCTGATGGGCTAATTGACATAATTTGAGTCAATTGGAGGTGTACCTGTGGATGTATTTCAAGGCCTACCTTCAAACTCAGTGCTTCTTTTGCTTGACATCATGGGAAAATCTAAAGAAATCCCCCAAGACCTCATAAAAAAAAATTGTAGACCACAAGTCTGGTTCATCCTTGGGAGCAATTTCCAAATGCCTGAAGGTACTACGTCCATCTGTGCAAACAATAGTACGCAAGTATAAACACCATGGGACCACGCAGCCGCCATACCGCTCAGGAAGGAGACACATTCTGTCTCCTATAGATTAACGTACTTTGGTGCGAAAAGTGCAAATCAATCCCAGAACAACAGCGAAGGACCTTGTGAAGATGCTGGAGGAAACCGGTACAAAAATATGTATATCCACAGTAAAACGAGTCTTATATTGACGTAACCTGAAAGGCCGCTCAGCAAGGAAGAAGCCACTGCTCCAAAACCGAAATAAATCATTCTCTCTACTATTATTCTATTCTGACATTTCACATTCTTAAAATAAAATGGTGATCCTAACTGACCTAAGACAGGGAATTTTTACTTGGAATAAATTTCAGGAATTGAGAAAAACTTAGCCAAATACATTTAAACTAAGGTGTATGTAAACTTCCGACTTCAACTGTACATTTGGAAACTACGTTCACCGTAGCTAGAATATTTAGCACCCTAACAACCGCTCATTTGGATTAGAAATACAACATTCATTTACACTTAGATGTCTTTCTCTGTCATCTCTGTTGAAACCACTAGATCCGTCTATGGGGAGTAGTTAGTCTCTGGTTGTCCACAGAGGTCACAATGACCTTAGTTGTAGGCCTCTTTGCTTGGAGTGTTCTTAGAATGGATACCACAGGTGTCACCCATGGTGGTGAGAGGGATCTGTTCTTCCCTCTCGTCTTTGGTCAAATTGTCCCAGACTACTTTACATACCCATCTGCAGAGTGTAAATGTTTGGTCTTTACCTCTTCACTCGTCAAGAGTTTTACAATTTTCTGGTCTTGTAGTTTTAACCATTTCAATGTGTGGACCACGTCCTCACCTTCTCAATTCTCTATTTAAATTCTCAGCTAGTCCTTTTAAGCACACTGGCCTGAATGGCGGTTCCATCATGTTGACATGAGCTCTGAGATCACTTGGGCGTGGCTACTGACTGGGCTGACTGAAAAAAAACTATTCTCATTTAGAAGGCTAAAATCACATTGCTATCTTTTCCAAAATAGTTTCATATGTAATACAGTTATCAACATTTAGATGTAAATCTGATATTAGTGAACGCTCTTAAAGTTAGTGCTTCCATTATTAAGTCTTTCTGATCATTTTAATAACGTCACAAAATAGACATGAATTTCTCATATTCCATCTGTGATCATTGAAATATATTGTCCCGGTGTCCATTGCTTGATGTTGAAGTTTTTTGTGCAACGCCCAGACATTCCATTCTCAATTTTACAACCGGCTGTTATTAAGTCATAAAACCGGCCCTGTAAGAGAGAGAGAGTTTGGCTGTCAGACATTGGCCTAGCTGATCCGGCACCTTTGATCCTCACCAAGGAGAGTGTCATGACACTTGTGAAGGGCATCTTTACGATGAAGACATACTCTTGTGTGTGCCTCTTCCTGGTCACATTGTGGCA
Organism: Oncorhynchus clarkii lewisi; assembly: GCF_045791955.1. Taxonomy (NCBI): domain Eukaryota; kingdom Metazoa; phylum Chordata; class Actinopteri; order Salmoniformes; family Salmonidae; genus Oncorhynchus; species Oncorhynchus clarkii. The sequence continues at coordinate 6,520 of NW_027261000.1, forward strand.
TTGATTTCAGAGAGCCCTTTGAGAGCACAAACTCAATTGTAGCATAGATCTCTTTTCCATTTTCAGATTTATTGGCAAACACCTTCTGTGTCAACATTTTGCAAAGCTCCTGTTTGTTATTAGGGTTTCTGAGGAAGTATTAGAACGTACATGGACGTTGGTTGTCTCCCCATCTGTAGTCTTTTAGACTACTTTGTGGGTAGGCAAAGAATGGACAATGACAGCTCCGTCAATTGTGTTTCCTTTATTTAGGCAGTTATTGTTAATTTGCTTAGAGTTTATACTTTATAGACGAAAAATATTAGTCTAAGAAGCAATGTGAGACTGAAAATGTAGATTTAGCAGTTCTGTAAGATCAACAGTGTAATTTTTATCCAACAGAGACCCAAATTTCTCTGGTTGGGAACAATAGACCTGGGAAGACCTTGACAGCATTCCAAAACCCTAACATGACTGGTGAGTACTTCGTCTTCATTTCACTGTATGTAGGCTACAAGACAGTGATGGGCACGGATTTATATTTTTTTTTTTTTTTATGGGTTTGCACAAAATAATTATATTTTCAGTAATTAATACATTTTCATAAATTATATGTAGGATTACATGTAGCTTAATTTATAGATAATGTAATTGTTAATTTGCTTACAGTCCATATTCTACAGACCAATGTCTAAGAATCTAGAAACTGATCATATTCAGTAGCTATTCTGTATGATGACCAAACAGAAAGAACATCAGACTTCTTTCTACAGTAACAACATCTCCTTCTTATCCAACAGAACAAAATAAAGAGGTCCGTATTGTTCTGGTTGGAAAGACTGGAGCTGGGAAGAGCGCAACAGGAAACACCATCCTGGGGACAAAAGCTTTTAAATCAAAAATGTCCTCTACTTCTGTGACATCAACATGTGAAAAGAAAAGAGGAGAGGTGGGAGGGCAACATGTAGCTGTCATCGACACACCAGGCTTGTTTGACACCAAGTTAACACAGGAGGAGGCACTGAAAGAGATCTCACAGTGCCTGCTTTTCTCTGCTCCTGGTCCCCATGTGTTCCTGGTTGTGATCAAGCTGGGAAGATTCACTGAAGAGGAACAGAAAACTGTGGAGATGATTCAGACATTATTTGGGGATGAAGCATCCAGATACACCATGGTTCTCTTCACACATGGAGAGAGTCTTGATGATGACGACGTTGTAACAATTGAAGATTATTTGCTTGAAAATCCACATCTTCAGTGTTTGATTGCCAAATGTAATGGAGAGTATCAGGTCTTCAACAACAAAGATAAGAATTGCTCCCAGGTCACTGAGCTGCTTGAGAAGATAAACAAGATGGTGAAGATGAATGGAGGAAGCCACTACACCACTGAGATGTTCCAGGAGGCTGAGAGAGCGATTGAAGAGGAGAAGAACAGGATCCTGAAAGAGAATGAAGAGAAGATACGCAGAGAGGAGGAGAAACTGAAGATGGAAAAAATTAAAATAAAAGCTCTGGAGAAAGTTCTTAAAGAGGAGAATGAGAGGATCCTGAGAAAGAACAAAGAGCAACAACTCAGATATGAGGAGAAACTGGGGGAAATGAAAAGAGAAGCTCGGGAGGAAGCAATTAAAAAGGAGAAAGAGAGGGTCCTGAAAGAGTACGAAGAGCAGAGACTCCGAGAAGAGGAACTGACAGTGGTATCATCCAGAATGTTTGCTGTGGGGGAAGAAATAAAGACGCTGCCAGAAAAACATGAAAGAGAGGCTAGAGATGAAGCTGAACAATTTTCAATTTTCAAATATTTGGATTTCAGTGGAATGTTGGCCCCCGTCTTGAATAAGTCGCTCAGCTACATCAGAAGCAAATGTAATATACAATGAAAATGTGAAACAGCGGTGTACCATCTAACATTGCTTTACTCTACTGATTAACTTGCTTAGATATTCAACTAACTAGCTATTGATAAATCTAGCTAGCTAGCTATTGATAAAGATCTGTACATTTTCGGACTTTTTTTTTCTTAGTGTCTCTTCATCTTGCCTGTTCCAGTTCGATATTGTAATGTGGGGTGTCCTCAGAAATTACCTTTTAGATTAGGCCTATATCATGTCATGTGCCATACATCTTCTAAATGCAGGCGGTTGTGGCAATTACATTGACTTCTAATGTAGAGACTCCGAGTTAGAAAATGGTATTTCATACACTGCAGTTGAGAAACAATAAGAAAATGATTCTGCTTTGAAAGCTGATAAACTTCTACCCCCATTTTTGAAAATGGCCCATGAATGTTTTGGTACACCAACTGGAGAACTCTTCTTTGTCTACACCCAGCCAGCATTGTTCACACCCTCTTAGGCCTTAGACCTACCCATCTCTTTAAGGATTCCTGTGAGGCCATTTGCTAAACAGAGTGTTTAGTTATTAAACAACCAAAGATTTCAAGACTGAAAGCGGTGAAAGTAGTAGCCTACAACATCGGAAAACTCCAGGTAAAAATAAATGTTATCTAGGCCTTGGCTTAGTCATGTTGTTCTTCACATTACCATCTCTGGTAAACACACACTATATCAAACTATATCAACTAAAATCAACATTTATTTGTCACATGCACAGGATACAGAAGGTGTAAACAGTTCAGTGAAATTGATACTTGCAGAGTGGAGTCTTTTGTTTAGACATTAGACAACAATTAATCATAATCCCAACTCATACCATTAATCTGTAGCTAAAGATAACCTACTAGGTTCAATGTTATGTAGCTAGCTAACATTAGGCTATAACTAGCATTGCAGAGATTTGAGATATTAATAATATTGCTACACACTTCATACACGTAACGTTAGCTAGCGAACCAGCCAGCTAACGTCAACTAGCTAACAGTACACATTAAATTGCAATAAAGACAACTTTCTGACAAAATTTAAAATGTATATTATCTGAAAATGTAGCTAGACTCTTACCCTTATACATGGATGAATGATTCTCCCTCTGCCATGGTTGCCCTTAGATTGAAGACGTAATGCTGAGATGGGTGTTTTATACAACAACCTCCTGTGTCTTCTTCTTCTGTATGTTTTATGGCAGACTACAGCCCAAAAAGGTGTGTTACCGCCACCAACTGGACAGGGTTGAAAACACCAAGGTAAAAATAAAACCCATGTGATAGGGAAAACGAACTTTATCCACCCAATATAAAACAATAAAAAAACACATTGACAACCAAAACCCCAAAACTCCCACTTCTTCCTTCAAATGTCCATATCTCCATTCTCAGGATCTATGACCTGAGAGGATGGTAAGGCTTGTGACAATACTCCTTGCAATTCCTCCGCCAATAAGTCTTTCAGTCCTATATCCACCTTAGCAGTGCCATTAATCACCATAGCTAAAACGACCACATAGTCCACCTTCTTAACTTTAACATATTTGGGTACTGCTGTTGAACTGCAAACCCTGCAGCCTTCAGTGAAGGCCTATTCAACACCATGGACTCTTCGGGAGCACCATTCGAACCCTTAACTCTTCTAACAGCCACTGCATATGACATTCTCTGGACAGCCCTGACATTTGCCATCCCATTCTCTTTCACCCTTGTTGGGCTTTCCAAAGACGTGGCTTCATGGTTCCCACCACAATTGCAACATGTCACATTTGCATCACATTTAAAACACATGATATGATCTTTTCCACAACTTGAACATCTCGGCTTCTCCCTTCTGAAAACACATGACCAAAACCTTTAAAATGATCACATTGCATTGGAACGATTAACAAACGACTCATTAATAAACCAAACCATACTCATTAATAAACCAAACCATACTCATTAACAAACCAAACCATACTCATTAATAAACCAAACCATACTCATTAACAAACCAAACTCATTAACAAACTAAACCATACTCATTAACAAACCAAACCATACTCATTAACAAACCAAACCATACTCATTAATAAACCAAACCATACTCATTAATAAACCAAACCATACTCATTAATAAACCAAACCATACTCATTAATAAACCAAACCATACTCATTAACAAACCAAACCATACTCATTAATAAACCAAACCATACTCATTAATAAACCAAACCATACTCATTAACAAACCAAACCATACTCATTAACACACCAAACCATACTCATTAACACACCAAACCATACTCATTAACAAACCAAACCATACTCATTAACAAACCAAACTCATTAACAAACTAAACCATACTCATTAACAAACCAAACCATACTCATTAACAAACCAAACCATACTCATTAATAAACCAAACCATACTCATTAATAAACCAAACCATACTCATTAATAAACCAAACCATACTCATTATCAAACCAAACCATACTCATTAACAAACCAAACTCATTAACAAACTAAACCATACTCATTAACAAACCAAACCATACTCATTAACAAACCAAACCATACTCATTAATAAACCAAACCATACTCATTAATAAACCAAACCATACTCATTAATAAACCAAACCATACTCATTAATAAACCAAACCATACTCATTAACAAACCAAACTCATTAATAAACCAAACCATACTCATTAATAAACCAAACCATACTCATTATCAAACCAAACCATACTCATTAACAAACCAAACTCATTAACAAACTAAACCATACTCATTAACAAACCAAACCATACTCATTAACAAACCAAACCATACTCATTAATAAACCAAACCATACTCATTAATAAACCAAACCATACTCATTAATAAACCAAACCATACTCATTAATAAACCAAACCATACTCATTAACAAACCAAACCATACTCATTAATAAACCAAACCATACTCATTAATAAACCAAACCATACTCATTAACAAACCAAACCATACTCATTAACACACCAAACCATACTCATTAACACACCAAACCATACTCATTAACAAACCAAACCATACTCATTAACAAACCAAACCATACTCATTAACACACCAAACCATACTCATTAACAAACCAAACCATACTCATTAACACACCAAACCATACTCATTAACAAACCAAACCATACTCATTAATAAACCAAACCATACTCATTAACAAACCAAACCATACTCATTAACACACCAAACCATACTCATTAATACACCAAACCATACTCATTAACAAACCAAACCATACTCATTACCAAACCATACTCCTACAAGATAAGAAGGAATATTCTCACCACTGTATGCTACTTTGCTCCCTTATTCCTTTGGACAATATTCCATGATTCAACCGCCATTATATTCACGCTCCACATCAATGTCCACTTCCGCCATCTTTTAGCTAACTGTGTTATCTTTTCGAATCTCTCCGCATTTGGAAATAATCTCTCTGCTTCCACAGGGCATTCCACTGATTTCAAAACTCTGTCAACTTCTTCCGTGACAAAAACACTATTAATTGCCGTTTCTTCTGATGACAGTGATGACAGTGTCTGGTGGAATTAAAATGTTTTTATCTAAATCCGGTAAATCTTCATTGTCTGATTCCGAGAGGCAGCATTGCATGATGGTCCTCCAGAAAGTAGTCCACAAATTGTTACGTTCTGACCATAGTTCTGTTATTTTATTATTTGTTTTAGTATGGTCAGGGCGTGAGTTGGGGTGGGTAGTCTATGTTTGTCTTTCTGTGTTGGTTTTTGTGTTCAGCCTAGTATGGTTCTCAATCAGAGGCAGGTGTCGTTAGTTGTCTCTGATTGAGAATCATACTTAGGTAGCCTGGGTTTCACTGTTGGTTTGTGGGTGTTTGTTTCCGTGTGAGTGTTTGTCGCCACATGGTACTGGTTCGGTTTTCATCACATCGTTTAAGGTTTTGTATTTCAGTGTTCAGTTCGTAAATCGTCATGAACACTTACCACGCTGCATCTTGGTCCGATCCTTACTCCTCTTCAGACGAAGAGGAAGAATGCCGTTACACAAATACTGAACAGCTCATGTTATAAACAGAAGCGTGCTACATGGCAGACCAATCCAAACTCATCTCTTAGCAAGTTGAGGTGACTAAACTGCTTGGAGTAACCCTGTATTGCAAACTTTCATGGTCAAAACATATTGATACAACAGTAGCTAAGATGGGGAGAAGTCTGTCCATAATAAAGAGCTGCTCTGCCTTTTTAACATCACTATCAACAAGGCAGGTCCTGCAGGCCCTAGTTGTGTCGCACCTGATCAGTTGTGTGGTCAGCTGCCACAAAGAGGGACTTAGGAAAATTACAATTAGCTCAGAACACGGCAGCACGGCTGGCCCTTAAAAGTACACGAGGAGCTAACATTAATGATATGCATGTCAATCTCTCATGGCTCAAAGTGGAAGAGAGGTCTCTTCACAATCCCCAAGTCCTGAACAAACTATGGGAGGCGCACGAAACTACATAGAGCCAAGACTACATGGAACTTTATTCCACATCAGTTAACTGATACAAGTGTTAGAATCAGATTGTTTTTTAAAACAGGTAAAAATACACCTTATGGAACAGTGGGGACTGTTAAGAGACACACACACAGGTACAGACACACACATGTGCTCAAAAACGCTAGCACACACACTCTACACACACGTGTATTGTATTATTGTTGTATGGTGGTATTGTACATTTTGAATTGTAGATATGTAGTGGTGTAATAATGTTATATGATGTACTGTTTTATCTTTGGTTTTATATGTAATGTAATTGACTTCATGTATTTGGACCCCAGGAAGAGTAGCTGCTGCCTTGGCAACAGCTAATGGGGATCCCTAATAAATACATATACAAATGTCCAGCCCATCCTTTGTCTCAGCCAATCATTGCTTTAAAAAATGAAAAAAGATCAAAACAAACAAATGCCTCTGCTGTTAAGTAGTGACGTGGGACATACACCTAGCTTCTTGAAACGGCTCACAGATGTATATTCTATAGCTTAGATTAAGCTCTATGACATTTTACCTGGCTTTGCTGTGTCTGTGATTGTTTCCATTTATGTCAACAGTAAACATGATAATTTAAGACAAAATAAATTATTACATTAAATATATGTTTTATTCAATGAGGACATTCTCTTTAAATAACACTAATTATCATAACAGTTTATTAAAGTTGGTTATTCCCAATGAGGATACTACCAGCAACAACGCTAATCAGAAGTGTCTTGTATGTAGAGGAAGGGTTCTAGTAGAAACAGAGCCCCTGTCCAGAAACAACCCCTAACTAGCCCCTTCCTATAGGCACTGGTGGAGATCTGAGAGGGTTGGACAGGTTTAAGCAATATGGTGAAATTCCGCCTAGCCTATCAGAGTGTAAGGTGGCGCTATCACTATATTGATTAAATCTATCAAATCTATTCCATCTAGCAACAGACCAAACAACATCCCAACCAGCAGAAGGGTTTAGTAGTTAGCTAAATATGTGATTTTAGAGCAGCTTTCATGCATTGGCATTTTACATAAAATATGTTTTAATCAACAAGGTTCTCAGTCTTAAAAATAAAAAACATCTTCATGCACTGCTTTACACTCCCTGACTCGGTCGTTCCATTGACATTTGGGTCAGTGTGCGTACCATTGTCATTATGACATCCTCAATATGTGACAGAACAGTGGCATTATTTGGATGGATGCATACAGTAAATCTGTAAATCATGCTGTTTAAACAGTGCAGTAATAAGGAGACTCTCAGCACAGTTGAGTGAGACCGGCTACGGCCCAATAATCTGGTTTCTCTTTACTCCTTTCCTACATGTCACTGGCTAGATGAACTGGTTAGAACTGGTTATAAATGTTAACAGCCATAGCCATATAGTCATAAACCTTTTTAAGTCCCCTCATATCAGTTCATATGATATGAATATGGCCTTGACCTTTTCCTGAACAAATGACCTGACTAGGAAAACCTCCAGGTCTATAACTAAGGCCTGGAGCTTTCCCTGGTCTGATCATGTATAGCTTCTCCTAGAATTAAAGGGTATGAGGAAAGGAAGCCATATAACAGTATTGAGCCACAGTGGCCTGGTCTGTCTGGGTCCTCCAGGCCAGCAGAGGGAGAGAAAAACACCTTAAGCTCTGGGGACGACAGACAACGTGGAATCCCATTCCCTATAAAAGTGCACTTTTGGCCAGGTCCAATGGGGCTTGCAGGCCTATGAAAATAAGAGCTCAGTGATTATCGTCAATTGTTTAATAAAAAAACATAGTAAAGATGATGTACACCTCAATCACTTTATATACATTTATTATACTCTGTTCTCTAATCGCACACACAGGTACGGGGAAAAGACGAACGAACCGTTAACATTTCAAAACTGACATCAGGGGACAAACTACAGTCATTCAGTCACACACATACTCTCTCTATCACTATCTCTCTCTCTCTCTCTCTCTATCACTATCTCTCTATCACTATCTCTCTATCACTATCTCTCTCTCTCTCTCTCTCTCTCTCTCTCTCTCTCTCTCTCTCTCTCTCTCTCTCTCTCTCTCTCTCTCTCTATCACTATCTCTCTCTCTCTCTCTCTCTCTATCACTATCTCTCTATCACTATCTCTCTATCACTATCTCTCTCTCTCTCTCTCTCTCTCTCTCTCTCTCTCTCTCTCTCTCTATCTCTCTCTCTCTCTCTCTCTCTCTCTCTCTCTCTCTCTCTCTCTCTCTCACACAATCTCTCACTCTCTCTCTATCACTATCTCTCTCTCTCTCTCTCTCTCTCTCTCTCTCTCTCTCACACCATCTCTCACTCTCTCTCTATCACTATCTCTCTCTCTCTCTCACACCATCTCTCACTCTCTCTCTATCACTATCTCTCTCTCTCTCTCTCTCACACAATCTCTCACTCTCTCTCTATCACTCTCTCTCTCTCTCTCTCTCTCTCTCTCTCTCTCTCTCTCACACCATCTCTCACTCTCTCTCGCTCACACAGAACTTTGAGAGTTATAATCTGTACAATAAACAATTGATTTTCATGATGTTTCAAAGTTATCCGAACTGTTAAAGCTCAGACACACTTCGAGGAAACTGTCACGGCTGTCGAATGAACTGGACCAAAGTGCAGCGTGGTGAGCGTACATATTCATTTTATTATTATGACACCGACAAAAACAATAAACAATCCAAAAACCAACCGTGAAGCTAAAGGCTATAGTGCCAACAAACAAAGACAACTATCCACAAAGACAGGTGGAAAAAAGGGCTGCCTATGTATGTTTCCCAATAAGAGACAATGATAGACAGCTGTCCCTGATTGAGAACCATACCCGGCCAAATCAAAGAAATACAAAACATAGAAAAATGAACATTGAATGCCCACCCAATCACACCCTGACCAAACCAAAATAGAGACATAAAAAGCTCTCGGACATAAAAAGCCCCGGATTGAAGGACATCGCTGGAGGCTCCGGACTGAAGGACGTCGCTGGAGGCTCCAGACTGGAGGCCGTCTCCGGAGGCTGGAGTTAGAACTACATCCACCTACGTCTCTGTCACCAACACTACAGCTGTACCTGTAGTTAGTACTACATCCACCCAGGTATCTGTCACCAACACTACAGCTGTACCTGTAGTTAGTACTACATCCACCCAGGTCTCTGTCACCAACACTACAGCTGTACCTGTAGTTAGTACTACATCCACCCAGGTCTCTGTTACCAACACTACAGCTGTACCTGTAGTTAGTACTACATCCACCCAGGTTTCTGTCACCAACACTACAGCTGTACCTGTAGTTAGTACTACATCCACCCAGGACTCTGTCACCAACACTACAGCTGTACCTGTAGTTAGTACTACATCCACCCAGGTCTCTGTCACCAACACTACAGCTGTACCTGTAGTTAGTACTACATCCACCCAGGACTCTGTCACCAACACTACAGCTGTTCCTGTAGTTAGTACTACATCCACCCAGGTCTCTGTCACCAACACTACAGTTATACCTGTAGTTAGTACTACATCCACCCAGGTCTCTGTCACCAACACTACAGCTGTACCTGTAGTTAGTACTACATCCACCCAGGTCTCTGTCACCAACACTACAGCTGTACCTGTAGTTAGTACTACATCCACCCAGGTATCTGTCACCAACACTACAGCTGTACCTGTAGTTAGTACTACATCCACCCAGGTCTCTGTCACCAACACTACAGCTGTACCTGTAGTTAGTACTACCTCCACCCAGGACTCTGTCACCAACACTACAGCTGTACCTGTAGTTAGTACTACATCCACCCAGGTCTCTGTCACCAACACTACAGCTGTACCTGTAGTTAGTACTACATCCACCCAGGTCTCTGTCACCAACACTACAGCTGTACCTGTAGTTAGTACTACATCCACCCAGGTCTCTGTCACCAACACTACAGCTGTACCTGTAGTTAGTACTACATCCACCCAGGTCTCTGTCACCAACACTACAGTTATACCTGTAGTTAGTACTACATCCACCCAGGTCTCTGTCACCAACACTACAGCTGTACCTGTAGTTAGTACTACATCCACCCAGGTCTCTGTCACCAACACTACAGCTGTACCTGTAGTTAGTACTACATCCACCCAGGTATCTGTCACCAACACTACAGCTGTACCTGTAGTTAGTACTACATCCACCCAGGTCTCTGTCACCAACACTACAGCTGTACCTGTAGTTAGTACTACATCCACCCAGGACTCTGTCACCAACACTACAGCTGTACCTGTAGTTAGTACTACATCCACCCAGGTATCTGTCACCAACACTACAGCTGTACCTGTAGTTAGTACTACATCCACCCAGGACTCTGTCACCAACACTACAGCTGTACCTGTAGTTAGTACTACATCCACCCAGGTCTCTGTCACCAACACTACAGCTGTACCTGTAGTTAGTACTACATCCACCCAGGTCTCTGTCACCAACACTACAGCTGTACCTGTAGTTAGTACTACATCCACCCAGGACTCTGTCACCAACACTACAGCTGTACCTGTAGTTAGTACTACATCCACCCAGGCATCTGTCACCAACACTACAGCTGTACCTGTAGTTAGTACTACATCCACCCAGGACTCTGTCACCAACACTACAGCTGTACCTGTAGTTAGTACTACATCCACCCAGGTCTCTGTCACCAACACTACAGATGTACCTGTAGTTAGTACTACATCCACCCAGGTCTCTGTCACCAACACTACAGCTGTACCTGTAGTTAGTACTACATCCCACCCAGGTATCTGTCACCAACACTACAGCTGTACCTGTAGTTAGTATTACATCCACCCAGGTATCTGTCACCAACACTACAGCTGTACCTGTAGTTAGTACTACATCCACCCAGGTATCTGTCACCAACACTACAGCTGTACCTGTAGTTAGTACTACATCCACCCAGGTCTCTGTCACCAACACTACAGTTGTACCTGTAGTTAGTACTACATCCCACCCAGGTCTCTGTCACCAACACTACAGCTGTACCTGTAGTTAGTACTACATCCACCCAGGACTCTGTCACCAACACTACAGCTGTACCTGTAGTTAGTACTACGTCCACCCAGGACTCTGTCACCAACCCTACAGCTGTACCTGTAGTTAGTACTACATCCACCCAGGTATCTGTCTCCAACACTACAGCTGTACCTGTAGTTAGTACTACATCCACCCAGGTATCTGTCACCAACACTACAGCTGTACCTGTAGTTAGTACTACATCCACCCAGGTATCTGTCACCAACACTACAGCTGTACCTGTAGTTAGTATTACATCCACCCAGGTTTTCTGTCACCAACACTACAGCTGTACCTGTAGTTAGTACTACATCCACCCAGGTCTCTGTCACCAACACTACAGTTGTACCTGTAGTTAGTACTACATCCCACCCAGGTCTCTGTCACCAACACTACAGCTGTACCTGTAGTTAGTACTACATCCACCCAGGACTCTGTCACCAACACTACAGCTGTACCTGTAGTTAGTATTACATCCACCCAGGTCTCTGTCACCAACACTACAGCTGTACCTGTAGTTAGTACTACATCCCACCCAGGTCTCTGTCACCAACACTACAGTTGTACCTGTAGTTAGTACTACATCCCACCCAGGTCTCTGTCACCAACACTACAGCTGTACCTGTAGTTAGTACTACGTCCACCAGAGAGCCACCTTTCACCCTGTCCCTGTATCTAAGTAAGGGTTCTTAAACTTTTTCAGCCTGGGACCCAAACTAAAAATTCTATGTTATTTGGCACCCAATGTTATGAAAATATACACCTATGCATAAATATTGGTACATTTCATTGTCTAAAACAAATGCAATATAAACAAAAACAAATAAGAATCCATTTCAATACCCATATATAAATAGCTATTCATCTTTATTTTTCCCCAATAAAACACTCATATCTGTCTAGGTTGGAACTGTTGCTGTTAAAATACAATAAATCATTTTTATTCTGAACCCGAATTTACTGATTTATCACATCACACAGATGAATAACAGTACACACACACACACACACTCACAGGCTCCGTTTTTGATAGTGTAACTCTAAGTAACAGTACTGTACTGTTAGGGTTGCACTATCAGTCGCTAGCTAGCTTGCTTTGGCTAACGTTAGCTATTAGCTGTGTACAAGCCCAGGGGATTGTTTGAAAGAGAAACTCACATCTACTACTATGAGAGAGAGTACTCCCTTATTTCTGTGGATGTTTGGTCAGGACGTGTCATTATATTAACTTGTTCGTTTTGAGAGACTCATTACTAAGCACTTCCCCACACAAAACACATTGTGGGCGCGCCTCGTTATTTTTATGAAACCAAGAGAAGAAACTCATCGCTGTATTTGCGTTTCATGATGATTGACCTCAGTCAGGACTTGATGGCGAGTGGGAATGACAAGTCAGTGGCTGACAGCACATCATCTGCTGCTGAACGACAGCGCTGAAGCTTGTGGGTTTCGGAGGGATCTTCAAGAAAACTGCAGAAAAAAAGATCCGTTAACCCGCGAAACACACGGGCATCTCCCACACACGCAGCTGCTAAACTGAGCAGAGACCGTTGCTAAGCAGAGAGCATTGCTAAGCAGAGACCGTTGCTAAGCAGAGACCATTGCTAAGCAGAGAGCATTGCTAAGCAGAGACCGTGGCTAAGCAGAGACCGTTGCTAAGCAGAGACCGTTGCTAAGCAGAGACCGTTGCTAAGCAGAGACCGTTGCTAAGCAGAGAGCGTTGCTAAGCAGAGACCGTTGCTAAGCAGAGAGCGTTGCTAAGCAGAGACCGTTGCTAAGCAGAGACCGTTGCTAAGAAGAGACCGTTGATAAGCAGAGACCGTTTCTAAGCAGAGAGCGTTGCGAAGCAGAGAGCGTTGCTAAGCAGAGAGCGTTGCTAAGCAGAGACCGTGGCTAAGCAGAGACCGTTGCTAAGAAGAGACCGTTGATAAGCAGAGACCGTTGATAAGCAGAGACCATTGCTAAGCAGAGAGCGTTGCTAAGCAGAGAGCGTTGCTAAGCAGAGAGCGTTGCTAAGCAGAGAGCGTTGCTAAGCAGAGAGCGCACTGAAAAGTGAGTGCAGTTGCACTTGGCCAAATCAATTCCAGTAATCAATTAAATAACTATATATTTACTCTTACACGTCGCAACCCATACTTTAAGAAAGGCTGATCTAAGGATCTCTGTGATTCTTTCTCTCCTCCTGTGGAATAGAGTAGAGCTGTAGAGTTGTGTAATAGTTCATGTAGGTGGATGCCATGTGCAATCGGTTGTGCTAAGACAATGAGAGTTAATGACTATAGATACTGGTATGTACAGTATGTGTATATTCTGCTGTACTAAGACACTTTAAATATACCGTTTTTTGTTGCTGCCATAATACACTATGTGGAAGTTCTTCTTCCCCCTTGATATTCAATCATATTATGTTTTAATTGAATTTCCCTTTTAAATCTCTGAAACTGTGGAGATCTTAGCTCTGTCTCAATTAATCTTTCCTTCAGTCCTCGCATCCTCTCTCCTCGACCCCTTCACAAAACTCATTGGATAATATGTTCCAATTGGAGGGACCTTGACCTTCTCTTCTAATAGGGTTGACAAGGAGGAGAGGAGATAGGATGCCAGGAATCCCAGTAAAAAAACGATTGAGACTTAGCCCTTTTCAGAGGATTGGCCTCACAGAGTGCTTTCACAGTAACTTGGCCTAGACCTCAAAGAACAAGCAAAAGAACACGTGTGAAGTTTCCCCCAGAAATACCTATTGAGAAAGATGAAGACCCACATTTCCCACACAAGTCCCTGAATAACTACCACACTGATAGAAAAAAAACAACCTTTATGTCTAGCCTATTGTAGGGTTGCTAGCTAGCCTTTTGTAAGGTCAATAGCTAGTTTATTGTAAGGCCTTGTGGGGCCTACTCTAGGTCAAGAAAGATCACCTGTTTACAAGAAATTGTATTTGACTTCAAATAAGTCACATGGTACCACAGTGGAGTGTTAGGGGGAGTCCTTATAATCCTGACCAGTCTTCCACTTCTCCTTTCCTTTCACCATACGTTCCTCTTTTCATCTTTCACTATCCTTGTTGTTGTTGTGGAATATGCAAACTGTATGTCAAATCTAAAGAATGTGCTGCATTAGCAGACTCAACTCAGGGCTCGTATTTATCACGTCTCAGAGGAGAAATGCTGATCTAGGATCTGTTTAGCCTTTTGATCATATGATGACATTGTCAATTATCATATAATCTTTTTGGCTAACCACATTGGAACACTAATCTTTAAGGACATGAACTGGCAGTGGTTTGAGCAAAGTATACTGCTATTGTTTTCAGGAATGTAAACCTACGGCAGGGACAGGAGGGGTGGAAGGAGAAATGGGTGGGATGATGAGAGAGATAGGAGGGATGATAGAAGGGACAGGAGGGGTGATAGGAGGGGTGATAGGAGGAATGGTATGGGTGATAGGAGAGACAGTAGGGGTGATAGGAGAGACGAGAGGGGTGAAAGGAGACACGAGAGGGGTGATAGGAGAGACAAGAGGGGTAGGAGGGGTGATAGATGAGAGGGGTGATAGAAGAGACTATATGAGAGACAGGAGGGACAGAAGTGTTGATTGGAAAGACAGGAAGGGTGATAGGAGGGACGGGAGGGGTGATAGGAGAGACAGGAAGGGTGATAGGAATTGACGGGGAGGGGTGATAGGAGGGACAGGAAGGGTAGAAGGAGAAATGGGTGGGATGATGAGAGAGATAGGAGGGATGATAGGAGGGTCAGGAGGGGTGATAGGAGACAGGGGAGACAGGAGGGGCGATTGGAGAGACGAGAGGGGGGATAGGAGAGACGAGAGGGAGATAGGAGAGACGAGAAGGAGATAGGAGAGACAGGAGGGGTGATAGGAGACAGGGGAGACAGGAGGGGCGATTGGAGAGATGAGAGGGGGGATAGGAGAGACGAGAGGGAGATAGGAGAGACGAGAGGGAGATAGGAGAGACGAGAGGGAGATAGGAGAGACAGGAGGGGTGATAGGAGAGACGAGAGGGGTGATAGGAGAGACGAGAGGGGTGATAGGAGAGACGGAAGGGGTGATAGGAGAAACAGGAAGGGTGACGGGAGATTGGAGGGACGGTGGCAAGGGTGATAGGAGAGACAGGAAGGGCGATAGGAATTGACAGGGAGAGGTGATAGGAGGGACAATAGGGGTGATAGGAGAGACAGGAGGGGTGATAGGAATGGACGGGGGGTGATAGGAAGGACAAGAGGGGTGATAGGAGAGATGAGGGATGATAGGACAGACGAGAGGGGTGATAGGACAGCCGAGAGGGGTCATAGGAGAGTATGGAGAGGTGATAGGAGAGACAGGAGGGGTGACAGGAATGGACAGGAGGGGTGATAGAAATGGACGGGAAGGGGTCCTAGGAGGGACAAGCGGGGTGATAGGAGAGATGAGGGATGATAGGAAAGACGAGAGGGGTGATAGGACAGACGAGAGGGGTGATAGGAGAGTATGGAGAGGTGATAGGAGAGACAGAAGGGGTGATAGGAGGGACGAGAGGGGTGATAGGAGGGACAGAAGAGGTGATAGGAATGGACAGCAGGGGTGATAGGAATGGACGGAAGGGGTGAGAGGAGGGACAAGAGGGGTGATAGGAGAGTATGGAGAGGTGATATGAGAGTATGGAGAGGTGATAGGAGATCCAGGAGAGAAGAGAGGGGTGATAGAAGAGACAAGGGGGGTGAAAGGAGACATGGGAGGGGTGATTGGAGAGTTGTGAGAGGTGATAGGAGAGACGAGAGGGGTGATAGGAGAGATGTAAGGGGTGATAGGAGAGACAGGAGGGGTGATAGGAGACAGGGGAGACAGGAGGGGCGATTGGAGAGACGAGAGGGGGGATAGGAGAGACGAGAGGGAAATAGGAGAGACGAGAGGGGTGATAGGAGAGACAAGAGGGGTGAAAGGAGAGACGAGAGGGGTGATAGGAGAGACGAGAGGGGTGATAGGAGAGACGAGAGGGAGATAGGAGAGACGAGAGGGAGATAGGAGAGACAGGAGGGGTGATAGGAGACAGGGGAGACAGGAGGGGCGATTGGAGTGACGAGAGGGGGGATAGGAGAGACGAGAGGGAGATAGGAGAGACGAGAGGGAGATAGGAGAGACAAGAGGGGTGATAGGAGAGACAAGAGGGGTGAAAGGAGAGACGAGAGGGGTGATAGGAGAGACGGAAGGGGTGATAGGAGAAACAGGAAGGGTGATGGGAGATTGGAGGGACGGTGGCAGGGATGTGTGATGTGAAATCACATGATTTCATCATAAAATGTTTTGGCAGTGAGTGTGTGTAATGTGAGGTGTCCTACGATGAACGTCAACAAGATGCATGACCAGCATTGTTAAAAAGACCTCCACAAAGATCCATCTAACTGAAGTGTCTGCACACTGACAGACAGTGATGCACTAAATAAACCACGGGTGACTATGGGTGACTACTTTACCACCTGGAACACAACAATGGTTTCAGTTCTGTCCCCTCCTCATAACCACCATTAACCACAACTAAACTGTTTTAATTGAATCTGAACATACCAGTTGATACCTAAAAGAAACAATAGCAAAGCACTCGCCGCTACTGTTTTGGTAGAGATATGAGGTACAGGCCTGGAGAAATGTAACCACTCTCAAATTCATAGACAGAGCTATGGCTACTACAAGGACTGACCATCCATGATATAAACAAGTACAGTTTAACCATGTGTTGAGGCTATACAGTGTTAGTTTACATTTACATGTGTGATGTGCATGTCTTCATTAACCCAGGTGTATGTATCTGTCTCCAGGTGCAACTCATTACAATTAGGGGCGGGACTTGGCTGATATATACCTTGCGTACAAGTAGAAAAACACGTTGACTCACCCTACTTGTAGAGAAACACCAATACCATCCTCCTCTCATTCATGCTAATGAAACGGTCTATCACTCTGTCATACAGAACAGGCTTTCATTTTTTGTTGTCCTAGGCTACCTGGATAAAATGCTTGCTCGCTATCCTAATTTCCATTCATGGGCAACGTCAGCTAGTTAACATTAGCCTTCCACATCTAGCTACATATTGAACTTCCATCCAGGCGCACAAATATGTATGAGTTAATGGTTAGATCAGAATCGCCATTATAGTCATTGGCCGGTACGGAGAATTAAGTACAACCACAAGTCCAAATCCCTATCTCCATCCATGGCTAATTGAGGATAGGGTCCATTTTAGATAGCTTGTAGGGTCGCTAGCTTAATTTAGAGTGGCTATTGTAACTAGCCTTTGGTAGGGTTGCTAGCTAGCTTATTGTAAGGCCTTGTGGGGCCTACTCTAGGTCAATGAAGATAATCTGTTTTACAAGAAATGGTATCGGACTTTAAATAAGTCACATGGTACCACAGTGGAGTGTCAGGAGGAGACCTTATAATCCTGACCAGTCTTCCACTTCTCCTTTTCTTTCACCACACGTTCCTCTTTTCATCTTTAACTTTCACTGTTGTTGTTGTGAAATATACAAACTGTATGTCAAATCTAAAGAATGTGCTGCATTAACAGACTCAACTCAGGGCTCGTATTTATCACGTCTCAGGATTGTGTAACCATGGCAGGGACAAGAGGCGTGATAGGAGAGACAGGATGGGTGATGGGATAGACAGGAGAGGTGATAGGAGAGACAGGAGGGGTGATAGGAGAGACAGGAGAGGTGAAAGGATAGACAGGAGAGGTGATAGGAGAGAGGAGAGGTGATAGGAGAGAGGAGGGGTGATAGGAGAGACAGGATGGGTGATGGGATAGACAGGAGAGGTGATAGGAGAGAGGAGGGGTGATAGGAGAGACAGGAGAGGTGATAGGATAGACAGGAGAGGTGATAGGAGAGAGGAGGGGTGATAGGAGAGAGGAGGGGTGATAGGAGAGACAGGATGGGTAATGGGATAGACAGGAGAGGTGATAGGAGAGAGGAGGGGTGATAGGAGAGACAGGGGGGTGATGGGATAGACAGGAGAGGTGATAGGAGAGACAGGAGAGGTGATAGGAGAGAGGAGGGGTGATAGGAGAGACAGGGGGGTGATGGGATAGACAGGAGAGGTGATAGGAGAGACAGGAGGGGTGATGGGAGAGACAGGAGGGGTGATGGGAGAGACAGGAGGTGTGATGGGAGAGACAGGAGGGGTGATAGGAGAGACAGGAGAGGTGATAGGAGAGACAGGAGGGGTGATGGGAGAGACAGGAGGGGTGATGGGAGAGACAGGAGGGGTGATGGGAGAGACAGGAGGGGTGATAGGAGAGACAGGAGGGTTATAGGAGGGACAGGAGGGGTGATAGGAGAGACAGGAGGGGTGATAGGAGAGACAGGAGGGGTGATAGGATAGACAGGAGGGGTGATAGGATAGACAGGGGGGTGATAGGAGAGACAGGAGGGGTGATAGGATAGACAGGAGGGGTGATAGGAGAGACAGGAGGGGTGATAGGATAGACGGGGGGGTGATAGGAGAGACAGGAGGGGTGATGGGAGAGACAGGAGGGGTGATAGGAGAGACAGGAGGGGTGATGGGAGAGACAGGAGGGGTGATGGGAGAGACAGGAGGGGTGATGGGAGAGACAGGAGGGGTGATAGGAGAGACAGGAGAGGTGATAGGAGAGACAGGAGGGGTGATGGGAGAGACAGGAGGGGTGATGGGAGAGACAGGAGGGGTGATGGGAGAGACAGGAGGGGTGATAGGAGAGACAGGAGGGGTGATAGGAGAGACAGGAGGGGTGATAGGATAGACAGGAGGGGTAATGGGATAGACAGGAGAGGTGATAGGAGAGAGGAGGGGTGATAGGAGAGACAGGAGGGGTGATGGGATAGACAGGAGAGGTGATAGGAGAGACAGGAGGGGTGATGGGAGAGACAGGAGAGGTGATAGGAGAGACAGGAGGGGTGATGGGAGAGACAGGAGGGGTGATAGGATAGACAGGATGGGTGATGGGATAGACAGGAGAGGTGATAGGAGAGACAGGGGGGTGATAGGATAGACAGGAGAGGTGATGGGAGAGAGTGGGGGTGATACGAGAGAGGACGGGTGATAGGAGAGACAGTAGGAGTGATGGATTAGACAGGAGAGGGGATATGAGAGAGGAGGGGTGATAGGAGAGACATGAGGGGTGATGGGAAAGACAGGAGAGGTGATAGGAGAGACAGGAGGGGTGACGGGAGAGACAGGAGGGGTGATGGGAGAGACAGGAGGGGTGATGGGAGAGACAGGAGGGGTGATGGGATAGACAGGAGGGGTGATAGGAGAGACAGGAGGGGTGATGGGATAGACAGGAGAGGTGATAGGAGAGAGGAGGGGTGATAGGAGAGACAGGAGGGGTGATGGGATAGACAGGAGAGGTGATAGGAGAGACAGTAGGGGTGATGGGAGAGACAGGAGGGGTGATGGGATAGACAGGAAGGGTGAGGGGAGAGACAGGAGGGGTGATAGGATAGACAGGACGGGGAATAGGAGATACAGGAGGGGTGATGGGAGAGACAGGAGGGGTGATGGGAGAGACAGGAGAGGTGATTGGAGAGACAGGAGGGGTGATGGGAGAGACAGGAGGGGTGATTGGAGACAGGAGGGGTGATGGGAGAGACAAGAGCGGTGATGGGAGACAGGAGGGGTGATGGGAGAAATGGGAATGGTGATAGTTTGAGCGGTGGCAGGTACGGGACATTTAAAATCACATGATTTCATGAGGATATGTTTCCGCAGTGAGTGTAGGGAGGGGGATATGGCCTAAAACTAATTTCTAGATTTTGAAAATGTTTTCTCAAAATTAAAGGTCAAATACACTGCATTAAAACAGTCAAAAATAATCTAATTAATTCCGAGTCTGTGAAATTAAACCTAGGCTGAATATAGGCCTTCCACAACCATAAGACCCACTAATTATTTAATTAATTGTTCTAAATAGTTGTACCTGCATTTTTCTGCATTAATCATTAATCTGGCTTTCAGGTTTGTCTATAAAAAAGCCCCTTTTGTAACAAATTTAACCAGAACCATGCATAACGCACATTCATTAATAATGTAGCAGACATTATGGGAAATGAACACCGGTCTCAATACAAATATATCAAGCACAAGCCCACGTGCTGCTGAGTAGCCAGCAAATACTTATATTCCAAGTTTAGTTAACTTGGATCTAGGTATAATTTCACAAGCCCAGTTAACAAGGCAAAACAGTTGAATTGTTATGAACACACCCTTCTGTCCGTCTCCAACTGTTTGAACAGCATGCTAGACGGTCCACTTTGTGGACAGTGGCCTACTTTATTTCTCAGAATGAGAATGGGTTGTATTTTACCTTTATTTAACTAGGCAAGTCAGTTAAAAATAAATTCTTATTTACAATGACGGCCTACAACTGCCAAACCAGAACGATGCTGGGCCAACTGTGCAGCGACTGATGGGACTCCCGATCACGATACAGCCCAGGATTGAACCAGGGTCTGTAGTGACGATTCTATCACTGTGACGCAGTGCCTTACACCGCTGCGCCACTCTGGAGCCCCAGGGCATGGTTCGAAAGGTTCACTTTTCCTCTATTACAGTACGATAATGTCTCCATGTGTTTCAAGTGTCCATATGACCGATTATTTTGGACCAAACCTCAAATTCAAATTGCGAGTTGAAACCGTTTGTCAGAGGAAGAAGTGATCTCTCATCTTTGTTGTTGTGAGTGGTAGGTGGAGGGACTTGGGAGAAAGAGGCGAAGTGAGAGGTTTCACTCTCGCCAAAATCTGTCCAAAATAAGCCCAATGCGTTTCTTTGCATTTATTTTTAACCTTGTCGTTTGCCTTCCCACCTTTGAGACAACAACTCCTATTTTTAGGGTGGAGACATGAGCATCTTGTCATTATATACAGATCTCTGGTGTAAATGGGAAGGTGTGGATGGCTGAGGTCTCGTGCAGAGGTTTCTCTCCATTGATTTAGCTAGCTAACTAGCATTAGCTGTAAATTAGCTGTAAACTGGTCGAGGTGGCTTGTTCGCATTGGTGTGCAGTTGTAACTTGCTTGTATATCTAACTAACAAACAAACAAATATATGCACTGTCAATCAAAGACGCAGTGCCCAAGTCTCATCACATCAATCCTCAGCACTTAGAAAAGCATATCAAGCGAAGGGTTTTACGCTTGCTCAGTTCATGGGTCTCGAGCACTGCACGAGTGGACATTTTGAAATGGAAGTTACAGAACTCCCTCGTGTGCTTCTGTTATGGGGAAACGTCCTCAATTAAACTGACATTAAATGTGGAGAATGATACATTTGCATTTGTTGGTCATCAATTAGCCTTTTAAATGCTATTCCTATGTAGCCTACCATTTTATACAATAAATATGTGGAAATGATGATATCACTGGAGTCATTGCAAATCAATTTGTGCCACTTGTGTAGCCTACCTGGAGCTGGCAAATGGATTTAATAAATAGCCAATAACTTCAGTTTATTGTTGTTGTTGTAGCCTTGTGTTATTATGCAATTATTGATGGCCATGTTTAGTTAATGAAATTGGAAGTTATCAACTGTGATCATGGTAACAATTCTATCGCAATTGCATTAGATTGAAGGTAGATCAGTCAGATTAGGCTACACAGAAAAACAAATATACAATGGCTGTTGTTGACAAGCATAGGCCTAATTAGGTAATTTCCTTATTTGTTTTAGTGATTTCGACTCCACCCTAGTTGCCTATTCCAGCAGGCTAACGGACAACGGAAGCACCTAGAAAGCGCCTCGCCTTGCTGAATAAATGAGTCTGTCAATTTTAACTAAGCAAGCTGCTAAATCGTTCGTCTTACATCTTGCCTAGGCTACTGTAGGCTATCTGAAATTAGATGAGGGCCTATCAGGGGTTATAGGCTACCTGCATCTAGCTAACCAAACCATGGAAAAGTTGAGTTATAATCATAAACCTAGCCAATGGCTAGTCTTAACATCTGACACTGTCACGTCCTGACCTTAGTTCCTTTTTTATGTCTCTGTTTTAGTTTGGTCAAGGCGTGAGTTGGGGTGGGCATTCTATGTTTTGTAGTCTAGGTTTTGTATTTCTAGGTGTTTGGCCTGGTATGGTTCCCAATCAGAGGCAGCTGGCAATCGTTGTCTCTGATTGAGAAACATACTTAGGCAGCCTGTTTTCCCACTATGATTTGTGGGTAGTTGTTTTCTGTCTTTGTGTGTCTGCACCAGACGGAACTGTTTCGTTTGTTCCACTTTGTTGTTTTTTTTGTTCTAGTGTTCAGTTTCTTTATTAAATCTACCATGAACATGTACCACGCTGCACCTTGGTCCTCTTCACCTTCTTCCACCTACGACAACCGTTACAGGCACATAATAACGACACAATTGCCATTCGTTTTTTGGAAGTTTAATAAGGGCAAATCATTTTTCTCTTGCAACATATAAAAAAATAAATATTAGTCACATTTGCTCGCAATAATTATTATTGATGGAAAACCCAATTTTGTTTCTTCGGTCGTTAGAAGTTAAGTCGAGATTTCTTCTTAATTCGCTCGATGACGTTATGGAAAAATGGTTTATTGGCTAAATGTGGCAACTCCTCTCTAGCAGCGAACACTACTCTTTGAGCTAGTTTTCAGGCCTTGTTGGCGGGTTTTGAAAAGTCATTGGGCTAGAAATGTAGGCTTGACCTGGCAACCCTGATTGTGTATGTGTTCCATTCAGAGGTGAATGGACAAGACAAAATATTAAAGTGCCTTTGAAAGGGGTATGGTAGTAGGTGCCAGGCACACCGGTTTGTGTCCAGAACTGCAACGCTGCTGGGTTTTTCACGCTCAACAATTTCCCGTGTAAATCAAGAATGATTCACCACCCAAAGGACATCCAGCCAACTTGACACAGCTGTGGGATGCATTGGAGTCAACATGGACCAGCAGGTGATCCTAATGTTTGGTATACACAGTGTATGTAGACCTACTTGCAATATGACATTTCCAATTTAAAGGTTGTATATGAAAACAGAGGTCATGGAGAAGGAAACCCTTCACCCGGCAAGATAGTATTGTTTTTGACTTGATCAACAACAACAAAATGCACAATAAGAATTTAAAACCAACAGTTTGCAAAGGACTTTTGAACATTCTGGACGTTGAACGTTCTGAAACAATGGCATTCTGTCACTGGGAATAGCCTAATGTAAGCAGGTGTGAAAAGAACCACCTGAGCGGGATGCCCCACCTCCTGGTCTTGAGGAGAAGAATAAAAAACTGACGGGGTTCTATTCTGCACTGTTCAGCCAATCCAGTACATGTAGAGGAGGAGTTAAGATGGAGTGTCACAATGAGGGGATTTGATTAATGTGTGAACCGGGCTAGGAAAATCAGGGATGCCTTGCCAGGGTGAGCTGGGTGCCACGGTCAAAGCCGACAGCGAAGTCGGCTGAAAAGAAAAGTGACGAATGTCAAGCTTAGTAATAAGTTGTGATGACACTGAATCCTAAGTGTTTTATTTAAGTAATAAGGCATGAGGGGGTGTGGTATATGGCCAATATACCACGGCTAAGGGCTGTTTTTAGCACGACACAGTGCAGAGTGCCTGGACACAGCCCTTAGCCAAGGTATATTGCTATTATAAACTGGTTACCAATGTAATTAGAGCAGTATAAATAAATGTGGTATATACCCGTGGTATATGGTCTGATATACCAAGGCTGTTAGCCAATCAGCATTCAGGACTCGAATCATCCAGTTCATAAAGAAACATATATTGCTTAACCACCCTTCCCAAGGAAAACGACTGAAATTGGATTTAAAAAATACATGTTTTATGTTCCTGAATGATTCATCATGCTGTTCTGTTGATATTATGGCTCTATTAGAGCTAGGCGCTCTGCCCTCACCGCTTTTGCCCGGTGACGTGAAGCCCGGTTTACCCCCCGGGTCAGTATAATAGAACTCCCTCCTTGTTAACAGCGAGACTCTCGTCCAAAAGCGGAAGTCGCATCACAGGCTATCTTCCTTTTCCCATGAATACAGGATGCATCCGATTGTGAGGGTGCTCAGAGAGCCTGTCAGGCAACAGTGCATATTCAAATCAAACGTTATTAGTATATTTCTATAGTACTATAGAAGAGGCCATATAAATGACAAGGAAAAGGATTCATACATTTTATGAAACCGATAGCATATTGCCTCATACCAGAATGAACATGGACCTGCTTATTCATTCATATAGGTAGGTATCTGATGTTAGAAATCAAAAGATATTTCTTCCTGCATCCACATGTGATAGGCCTGTGATCAATGGCTTGCACTTCACCGTTGCAACATTGATCATGCAATGGATGCATGCACAGTCATGAGTTAAATTGAACCTTACCTACTTTATTAGATAAAAACCAGCGTAAAAAAAATCATCAACTCATTTATTGGAATATAACAGCAGGACAAAGATAAGCTACCTCTTTTGAGCTATTGATTCATAGTATTTTTCTGTTGTCAACACTTTCTACCACAGTACAGTTGTCACGGCAGATTTCCTCCTCTTCGTCCGAATAGGGGCAGCTCCGGACTGAGGGGCAGCTCCGGACTGAGGAGTAGCTCAGGACTGAGGGGCAGCTCCGGACTGAAGGGCAGCTCAGGACTGAAGGGCAGCTCCGGACTGAAGGGCAGCTCCGGACTGAAGGGCAGCTCCGGACTGAAGGGCAGCTCCGGACTGAGGGGCAGCTCCGGACTGAAGGGTAGCTCTGGACTGAGGGGCAGCTCAGGACTGAGGGGCAGCTCAGAACTGAGGGGCAGCTCCGGACTGAAGGGCAACTTTGGACTAACTGACGGCTCTGGCAGCTCCTGGCTGGCTGACGGCTCTGGCAGCTCCTGGCTGGTGGACGGCTCTTGCAGCGGGGCAGCTCCGGACTGAAGGGCAGCTTTGGACTAACTGACGGCTCTGGCAGCTCCTGGCTGGCTGACGGCTCTGGCAGCTCCTGGCTGGTGGACGGCTCTTGCAGCTCCTGGCTGGTGGACGGCTCTGGCAGCTCCTGGCTGGTTGACGGCTCTGGCGGCTCCTGGCTGGCTGACGGCTCTGGCGGCTCCTGGCTGGTGGACGGCTCTTGCAGGTCCTGGCTGGCTGACGGCTCTGGCAGCTCCTGGCTGAATGGCAGCTCTGGCGGCTCAGGACAGACTGGCGGCTCTGGCGGCTCAGGACAGACTGGCGGCTCTGGTGGCTCAGGACAGACTGGCGGCTCTGGTGGCTCAGGACAGACGGGAGACTCTGGCGACTCAGGACAGATGGGAGACTCTGGCGGCTCAGGACAGACGGGAGACTCTGGCGGCTCAGGACAGACGGGAGACTCTGGCGGCTCTGGAGAGACGGGAGAATCTAGCAGCTCTGGAGAGACGGGAGACTCTGGCGGCACTGGAGAGACGGGAGACTCTGGCGGCGCTGGAGAGGAGGAAGGCTCTAGCAGCACCTGTGGGCAAAAGCCGGAGAGACAGCCTGGTGCGGGGGTTGCCACCGGAGGGCTGGTGCGTGGAGGTGGCACTGGATAGACCGGTCCGTGAAGGCGCACTGGAGATCTTGAGAGCAGGGCTGGCACCATCCGCCCTGGCTGGATCTTCACCCTAGCCCGGCAGATGTGGGGAGCTGGGATGTAGCGCACTGGGCTAAGCACACGTACTGGGGATATTGTGCGTTCCACCGCAAAACATGGTGCCTGACCAGTACAACGCCCGCCACGGTTATCACGGCTAGGAGCGCTGTAGCGCTGAGCTGGCACATGACGTGCAGGGCTACGGAGGTGCACTGGAGGCCTGGTGCATGAGGCTGGCACAGTCTTCACCAGACGACTAGCACGCACCTCAGGACGAGTACGGAGAGCTGACCCAGGTGACATCAAATCCCCGACACGCTTCGTCGGGCGGATGTCGTGCCTCATGCACCAACACAGCACCTCCCTCATAACTCTCTCCTCCAATTTTCCCATGAACTCCTTCACTGTCTCTGCTTCGCTCACCTCCAACACCGCCCTGACCGGCTCTGGTTTTCTCCTTGGCTCCTTACGGTAAACAGGGGGAGTCGGCTCAGGTCTGCTATCATCTTTGCAGCAGTGCTGATGACAGTAGTGGTCTTATGCAAGATGAAAACATGTCCTCCTCTGGAGGAAGCAGTAGTGCTAGCCAGTAAGACAGGAGAGACACTTTGGGAAATGGTGAAGGATAGTATAGCTGGGAAGGCATTGCTTCTCACAACAGCAACAGGAGGAACAATGTACATAATCATTAACCTAATAATGAGGAGATAGATGGTTGGAAAATACTACCATGTCCCTCATATGAGAGGGTCAAATCAAATGAATCACATCTGGTTGACTTTCTTTTTGAATATGAAGAGTATTAAGAGCATTCTCTCCTGTTTTAGAGAATGGGTGTTGGGTTTTACCAGAAAGACACACAGTAACATTTAAAAAGCAATACAAATCCAGTACTGGTGGATTTGTCAAAAAATAAAAGTAATCATAGATCAATATAAACTTACAAAAACTGATAAAGAAGCAGTGTGATTATTGTTGGTGGCTGTTGTGTGATTTTCATCAGCACTGTTGTTGTAAATACAGCATATGAGATTATACGGGTAATATGCATGTAGTTGGTTATAGATGATTATACTGTCACTCTGTTAGAAGACTGATACAACAATACCAGGGTCAGTCAGTCAAGTATCAATGTAGGCCGTTTGGCGAGTTCTGATGGTAGAGAGAAACTCAAAGTAGTATTTCATTGTTTGTGATATACACTACATCTGAAGGATATACAAACTGAAACACACATCTATCTCCAAACTAAGAATGCACACTATAGTTAACCACCCCTGGTTCCTTATACTGTATGTCTTTGTGTAACCAATGGGTTGAACGTTTCAGTGTTGCCTTGTGGATCAATCTGACAGTGGTAAATAAAACTGAGGCTATTTGATGCTTTTAAAATATGGGGGGGGGGGGGGGGGGGGGGGGGGCGTTTCCCCCCTTTCTTTTATCAAACACTAACAAATGTCAAATTTAAAAAAAAAAAATCACAGTCGATCCCTCTGAAGACTGATTTTACATGGTGCATGTTTGAATGGATGGCTAACTGGTTGAACTGATGTTTATCCTTCTTGTTTGAAGGTTCCGTCAACTGTAAATGTTGTAATATGCCCAAAACAATTGCATGTACTGCACCATTATTGAGTAGTTGTTAAATAAAGACAGTACAACTGCCACAAAGAATAGGCAGTTCATAATTCATTTAATGCATTCAATTAGCTTGTTATGTAATATATAGATATATATATATATATATATATATTTATTTTTTACCACAGACAAAACTTGTGAAATGATGATTGTATGTAAGGGACTACATACCAAAATAAAATGCCTTGTAACATTACATGTGATATTTAAATCATTTTCAGTCACAGAATGAGTAAGGTCAGGCTACATAAGACATGAACTACAGCATGACTGTCCATCTCCTTTACGGTAGGCATACTACCAATACAGCTCTCATTCTCTCCTCGGGAGCAGGATGAATGATGACTGGCTAAGCATAAATAGTTCATATTCATTTCATAGTTACTTCATGGCACTGTAAATTAAAATGACACTAAAAATACCACTTGACATTGTTGAATCCATCAGGTACTGTAAAATGTACAGTAAACAATGTCTGCTAAATTTCCTATATATTATATTGATGCTGTAAAAATATTGCTTTCTGATTTGTGTATTTTCTTCATAAAAAATATACACTATATATAAACATTTATTAAACACTTTATTCAACTTTTGCACTGTTATACTTTAATAATTTCCAGTCCAGTGTCTTTCTGTACAAACCAAACCCATAGTAATTGGCAGCTTTAAAATACACATTACTGCAATGTGAAGTCCAAACCATAGACTCTGAACATTTAGAGTAATGCTATGCTTCGAACACACCGACTGGGTGGTTGCGCAAAATAGGTCGCAGAATCATCAAGATATGTGTGTAACAAAAGTTCAACATTCACCTTCTGCTATCATTTCTGTCAACCCGTTTACGCATACAGTTTGACGCACACGTTCGATAAATTCAACGTATGCACCACACAGAACGCACTGCAACTGCCTCTGCAACGCAATGCTGCAAGGCAAACGCAGCGTTCCATTGGAAATGAGTGTACTTCTGGTGTACCAAAACGCCATAACACAGTCGGTGTGTTTGAAGCGACAGCCTACAATCTAATTAACATAATTTAAAAATCCCCATCAAAATCAGTCTGTTTATGCTAGAGAGATTTTTTTTTGCCTGGGCTGCGCCATGATTTACAATAAATCACCTGACTAGAAAGCAACAACGTTCTTACGCCCCACAGTGCTATAAAACGTCGGCTGCATCTCCAATTGTAGACATACGACTCTAGATACCCAGCTCAACAGGCAGGCAAAGGTAAGGACGTCTATAAAGTTACTCATACTAGGCATAAGCCTGAGCCACATTCTTTTTGCATGTTTTGATGCAACAAATGGGTTTTCTTGCCAAATGGACATTAACAAAATGAAGAATGACTAAGTTTATTAACTGTGAAACGTTTTATTTTACAACAATTCATTTTATACAAATCCTTCTCTAATAGGTTTATTGTAACAATAGAGTAACTAATGAATACATGTCATTTGTAAATGAATGCATTATTATGTCAGTATTATGATGTAGTCATTATGATGTAGGCGTTATGCACATTCCTAAAACGGGACTAATATGGACTTATTACACATACTGCACCTACATTTATTTCTGACAATGAATTCTATAATTTTGCTGCCTTCACTATAAAAGCTCTCTTACCTTTTTTAAAGCTAGAATATTTAATTGAAACAATAACAAAGCGTCCTCCTCACCCCTGATGCTAAAACGCTAAGGGGTGGAGCTGGAGAAATGTAAACACTCTCAAATTCATAGACTGAGATATGGATTGACTGAGATTTATGGTGGATTGCACCAACATGGATTAACTCTTAAACTGAGTTAAATCAAGCTTTGTATATTAATCTTGTTGCACCAAACTTTAAACCTAGTTTTAAATTACTCCTAATTGTAATCGTTCTTCTAAACTAAGTTTAAGTTTTACTTTAAACTAAAATCACATTTTATCTTGTTACTCCATTGTTTTTAAATCAAATTTAAATGTAGTTTAGATTAAATCTAAACTGTTTGAGGTTGAAGTGAATCAAATGTCAGTGTTGTATTTTTCGTGTAACAAGGTTTTTTGAATCATGTGGCCTCATGTATTGTCAACTAGCCAGCTAACTAATTTGACAAAATAATTTATTTCATCAGCCTGATCTGAAAACTCACTGGTTTGGTGCTGGTTTGTTTCCATATAAATATAATTTGAACATATTGCTAATATAATTAGGCAAGTCAGTTAAGAACAAATTCTTATTTTCAATGACGGCCTAGGAACACCTTGTTCAGGAGCAGAACTACAGATGTTTACCTTGTCAGCTCGGGGATTCGATCATTCAACCTTTCAGTTCCTAGTCCACCGCTCTAACGACTAGGCTACCTGCCACCCCAAATTTAGGCTTCCTGCTACTACTTCATAGTTTAGTTATTTAACCTTAGATTAACTCATCCATGTTTAAAATTAAGTGGTGCAACACCTCTGATTTATTTTTAACCTAGATGTACAATTTCTGGATTTAGTCTAATCTAAAATGATTATATGTCCATTGCGCTTCCGGTTCACTAGTATGAACGAAATCGCGAACAGCTTTTTTTTGTTCCAGCCCTCAAGAACTGTTGTCAACTAAAGATGATTATCCGTTTCCATCTGCCCATTTATTGTCTGTATCCAGACGACTTGTCCCCAGAGCTTCGTAAACAGTTAATATATTTCCCTACGGTGTTGAGGCCTGCAAATAAGAAGAATGAGAGGCTCAATTAAATATGTTACAGAACTGCTGTATTTGAAGCACAACTCCCTTCTGCCCAGTTTCCCTGCCTGACGTTGCAAATGCAATAGCTATATTTAACATCCACGTAAGTGTTGCTTCTGCAGAGAGATCATTTTCTAAGCTACATCTCAAAAAATAACTACCTAAGACACACAATGTCTCAGGAAATATTGTCTGGGTTGGCAATATTCAGTATAGAAAGCAGTCAGGTCTGCAACCTGGACCTACAGGCAAAACATTTGTACCCAAAATACGGAAACACAACAAACGAGGACTTCAGGACACCAGGGGAGTCTCTCAAATTAGAATTTAATTGGATTGAAATTACCATGAATATTCCAGCCCGTTTGTGTAGGCTGTTAACCATATAAAACCTGCTGAGTTCAACAATACATAGGGGCTGAATTTATCCTCAAGCCGACTACTTTATACCTCTGAGTAACCTTCATTTTTATCCCTCTCAAATTTACTTCAATGCAACAAATATTGGCTTATAGTAAACACAATAAAGAACAACGCTTAGTTAACCGCTAATTTGATCTGAAACTTGGACATTTTGAAGAAAAAATGTGCGAAAAAGCAAAGGGAGGAGAAGGCAGTTGCTAGCTGACCACTCAAACATCGGAGAAAAACCGCCACCTGACTCCTCAGGAGAAGACATGGAGGAATCTGGACACTCGGCTGATTCTGAAAATCCAGTCAATAGTCCCGCACCCAAAAAGACACAGAAATAATTGTCTTTGCGCGAACTCCAGGTCAACATAATCGATGCTGTCTCTGCAAAGATAAACGAAAGAGACGATGGTCTGGAGAAAATGATACGCGAAAACACATCAAAAATCAGCAAACTGAGCGTTCTAGTTTTGAATTGTGGTGTTATGGTTTACAAGTTAAGACTTCTGTTAATACATATACATGAAGCAACTTTTTATAGAGAGGGTAGAGTTGAGTTTGCATAGTATTTTTCCTTCTGTTCTATATGGACTTGAAGTTTATGTCAATCAATGCCAGGGGGATACGAAACCTGTTGAAGAGAAAAGTTATTTTTTTGTTTTGTAAGGACTACAACGCAGATCTTGTATTCGTTCAAGAAACACATTACTGCAAAGAGGACTATAATTATTGGAGAAATCAGTGGGGCCGTGTCATTCTTTGGCCCACGGGACTAATCATTCAACTGAGGTTGCAATTTATGCACACAATTTCAAAGGGAAATGTGTGTTTACTCAAATGGACACGGATGGACATGTAATGGACAGATTATTTGTGTTGTGTAATGTATATGGATACTGTTCTAGTCCTCCAAATAACTTACTTCTAGAGGAAATTGAGGAAATTCTTAAAAGTCTTCTGAGAAAATATCCATCCAGTCAGATTATAGTTGGTGGAGATTTTAATATGGTTTATTCTGATGAGATTGATAGATTGCCCAATAGGCCTAACATTGGTATGAACAAGTTGGTGAATTTCTGCCAAAGCCTGGACTTAATTGACAAATGGAGAGTTAATAACCCTGGAGAGAAACAGTACACATGGAGTAATAGAGATCGTTCACTACAATGAAGAATTGACTTGTGGGTGATAACCTCTAGTCTTGAGCCCAACACAGTAGAGGTCAAAATACTGCCTGCAGTCCTGACAGATCATAAAGTCATATGGCTGACTGTTAGAATGTGCAGTAATGATGGTAAGAAATACTCTGGTGGTTATTGGAAATTAAATAACTCATTGTTATTGCATGATTATTTAAAAAATGGGATTAAGAATCTAATTTATGTTTACTGGATTTTAGATTAGCTTTGGATATTGTGAAGCAGTTCTCCAAAATTTCAGATTTGGTATTAAATCTTTCCAAATGTGAGGTGTTTGTTCTGAAAGGAGCTGTCAATCCAGCAGATTGTATCATCTCTGAAAAAGATACTGTAACCTACCTCGGTATAAAGATTACCAAAAACCTTAAGGCTGTGAATGTTCTTAATTTGAACCCTGTAACTGAATCTGTCAACAACACAAATATCCTCATGGTTAGGGAGGGATTTGAGTTTATTTTACTTATTTTTTATTTCACCTTTATTTAACCAGGAGGCCAGTTGAGAACAACTTCTCATTTGCAACTGCGACCTGGCCAAGATAAAGCATAGCAGTGTGAACAGACAACAACACAGAGTTACACATGGAGTAAACAATAAACAATAAACAAGTCAATAACATGGTAGAAAAAAAAAATCTATATACATTGTGTGCAAAAGGCATGAGGAGGTAGGCAATAAATAGGCCATAGGAGTGAATAATTACAATTTAGCAGATTAACACTGGAGTGATAAATGATCAGATGAACATGTGCAGGTAGAGATACTGGTGTGCAAAAGAGCAGAAAAGTAAATAAAAAACAGTATGGGGATGAGGTAGGTAAATTGGGTGGGCTATATACCGATGGACTATGTACAGCTGCAGCGATCAGTTAGCTGCTCAGATAGCAGATGTTTAAAGTTGGTGAGGGAGATAAAAGTCTCCAACTTCAGAGATTTTTGCAATTCGTTCCACTCGCAGGCAGCAGAGAACTGGAAGGAAACGCGGCCAAATGAAGTTTTGGCTTTAGAGAGGATCAGTGAAATACACTTGAGTCTTCAAGGAAGGGTGCTTTTATCCAAAGCCGAGTGGCTATCTTGTGCATCCTATCTTTTTTCATCTATTGACATTCCCAAATCCACTTGCTGTACCTTAGATAGGCTATTGTACAACTTCATATTGAAAAACAAGCCACATCAGATAATAAGAGATGTTATCACCAACAGGGTTTGTGATGGCGGTCTAAATGTCTTAGACTCCACTCTCTTCAATCCGATATCAAAAATCAACTGGCTTAAAAGGTACATAAAAAATCCTCAGAGTTTCTGGAATGTTATACCTCATTTTGTTTTTCAGAAGCTAGGAGGGCTTCATATTTTACTACAATGTCCATATATTGTGGGTAAACTTCCTGTGAAATTGGCGGCTTTTCACCAGCAGGCTTTAATGTGCTGGGATTTGTTGTATAAACACAACTTTTCACCTCATAAATGTTTTATATGTAATAATGGGTCGATATTACATAGAAACAAGATGTTATTTTACCGTAACTGGTTGTCGAAAAACATTGTCCTTGTCAGCCAATTAGTATTAGTGGGAATCTATTTACGCGAAGATCATTTATGGAAAGATACAACTTTAAGGTTTCAAGCAAGGAATATGACACGTTTATAAAAGTGGGATAAAATCTTTACTTCAGAATAATGCATATTTTGGAATATCTCATATTGTAAGCGATATCAAGGTGAATGGCATAGGTTTACTAGATAAGAAATTCAACAATCGTTTATTAAGGGATATTTTCTACAGGAAGTCTATTCCCTCTGCGATATTTTGTTGGGCTTCATCATTTGATGTAAACTGGCGCCGTGCTTGGCTCACTGCACACACATTTATGGTGACCAATAAAGTAAAGGAGATCTCCTTTAAGATGATCCATAGATTCTATCCGTGTAATAGCTTGATTTCTAAATATATACCTGATGTTACCAGTGAATGCAATTTTTGTGAACTAGAAACTGAATCGATTGAACACTTATTCTGTCATTGTTTATATAGTGAAGTGTTCTGGACTGATGTAAAACTATTTCTTGGCAACAAAATGCATACAACCATTGAAGTTAGACATATTATTTTACTACACTGATTCCACAATTGAACGTGAGTATGTCATAAATCTCTTTATTTTATTAGGACAATTTTTCAAACACAAAACAGAATTATGAAGAAAAAGGCCCTTTTCTTATTAAAAAAAAAAATCTTATTTGGATAACTATTTAGAGTCAATAAAATGTATACAAAACAAAATGTCCCCCCAAAAAATTCTCTACATGTTTGTATTTGAATTGATATAATGTGGATTTGAAATTATATATATTTTTCTCTTATTTCTTCGTGGAATCCCTCTGGCTGTTCTGTTTATGTTTGGCATGTTACTGTTTAAAATTAATTATTATTTTTTAAATTTCATGATTAGATTTTTTTTTATAGGGCGGGGGCAAATAAACTGCCTCGTGCCAGTGTCCGAGGCCTAGGGGAATAACACACCTGTTATAAATCAGATACAAACGTGTCATAATGCAGTGCAGGGCCGGCATTAGAACTAATCAGTTGGACAGGCATTTGATTTCCATAGGTTGGCACGTTTTTTTCCCACGGGACCTCCTATGTGTTTAAAATTGTTTTCATCGTATTGTGGCATGAACACAACCAGTCATGATGTTGTTTTCATCTGATCGTCAAACAAATCACTTGAAAAAGTAGGTTACCTTCAAACGTTCGTCCAAAATAATTCCATCCGAACAATGGACTGTAAACTGCCAACTTTTTCAATTGGCAAGCGGCTGAATCTGGCTCACCTGAGAAAACATCCAGTAAATTCAGAAAATGTTCAGTAAATTCACAATGTTTGTGCTTATATCATTAACAGTTAGCTCTAAGTATAAGCAAGTGCAGGCAAACAGCAAGGAGGACAATGATGTCTGTATCCTCTGTTGAAAATATAATGATCTGTGCACCCTTTTGAAAGGCGTCTTAGATGAACAGTGGTGGAAAATGTATCCAATTGTCATACTTGAGTAAAAGTAAAGATTCCTTAATAAAAAATCACTCAAGTAAAAGTGAAAGTCCCCCAGTAAAATATTACTTGAGTAAAAGTCTAAAAGTTTTTGGTTTTAATTATACTTTAGTATCAAAAGTAAAAATACAATTACAAATAATTTGAGATTCCTTATGTTAAGCAAACCCGTTGGCGCCATATTCTTGTTTTATTTATTTATTTACGGAAAGCCAGGGGCTATCTCCAACACTCAGACATAATTTACAAACGAAGCATGTGTGTTTAGTGAGTCCACCAGATCAGAGGCAGTAGGGATGACCAGGGATGTTCTCTATTTAGTCAGTCCTCCAGATCAGAGGCAGTAGTGATGACCAGGGATGTTCTCTTGATAAGTGTGTGCATTAGACCCTTTTCCTGTCCTGCTAAGCATTCAAATTGTAACGAGTACTTTTGGGTGTCAGGGAAAATGCATGGAGTAAAAAGTAAATTATTTTCTTTAGAAATTTAGTGAATTAAAAGTACAAGTTATCAAAAATATAAATAGTAAAGTACAGATACCCCAAAAAACTACTTAAGTAGTAATTTAAAGTATTTTTTATTAAGTACTTTACACCACGCTCTTGTGTGTGCCTCTTCCTGGTCTCATTCCAGCATTGATGTCAGAGAGCCATTTGAAACCACAGACATTTTGAAAAGCTCCAGTTTGTTGTTAGGGTTTCTGAGAAAGTCAGAGAACTTCCATGGAAGTTGGTTGTCTCCCCAACTTGAGAGTCTTTAGACTATCTTATTTGTATGTGTCCCACACAATATTGGTGCTATTGCAGTTTTTCAACTGATGCTCAACCCAAGGCAGAAAGACTACTGCCATATTCGGCCAAATGTAGAAACTATGTATGTAGGCAAGGAACGGACAATGACAGTTCCGTCAATGGTGTTTCCTTGATTTTGGCAGTTACCTGTAGATAACATCATTGTTTATTTGCTTAGAGTTTGTATTTTATAGACAAAAAAATATTAGTCTAAGAAGCTATGAGAGACTTCACACTTCTCTCTACAGAAACAACATTTCCATTTTTCATCCAACAGAGACCCTTGATTTCTCTGGTTGGAAAGACTGTTCCTTGGAAAAGATTGGCAGCACTCCAAAACCCAAACATGACTGGTGAGTACTTAGTCTACAATAATCGGTTTATTTGTTTAATGTGTTTTCACAAAATAATGTTTTATTACATTATTAATACATTTGATTAAAAATGAATGTAGGCTTGAAACTTAATTTATAGATAATGTCCTTGTTAATTTGCTAACAGTTCATATTCTATAAACCATCAATGTTTAATAAGTAATGTGAGACTGATCATATTCAGTAGCTGTTCTGTATGATGACCAAACAGAAAGAACATCAGACTTCTTTCTACAGTAACAACATGTCTTTCTTATCCAACAGAACAAAATAAAGAGGTCCGGATTGTTCTGGTTGGGAAGATTGGTTCTGGGAAGAGCGCAACAGGAAACGCCATCCTGGGGAGAAAAGCGTTTGAATCCAAAATGTCCTCTTTTTCTGTGACATCCTCAAGTAAAAAGAAAAGAGGAAATGTGGGAGGGCAACATGTAGCTGTCATCGACACACCAGGCTTGTTTGACACCAAGTTAACACAGGAGGAAGCACTGAAAGAGATCTCACAGTGCCTGCTATTCTCCGCTCCTGGTCCCCATGTGTTCCTGGTTGTTCTCAAGCTGGGAGGATTCACTGAAGAGCAGCAGGAAATTGTGAAGATGATCCAGACATTATTTGGTGATGAAGCATCGAAATACACCATGGTTGTCTTCACACATGGAGACCTTCTTGATGATGTAACAATTGAAGACTTCCTGCATGGAAATCCCAAACTGGAAAGTTTCATTACCAAATGTAACGGGGGATATCATGTCTTCAAAAACAAAGATCAGAATCCCTCCCAGGTCACTGAGCTCCTTGAGAAGATAAACAAGATGGTGAAGATGAATGGAGGAAGCCACTACACCACTGAGATGTTCCAGGAGGCTGAGAGAGTGATTGAAGAAGAGAAGAACAGGATCTTGAGAGAGAATGAAGAGAAGATACACAAAGAGAGGGAAGAACTGAAGGCAAAGTTTGAAGGAGTGTGTCTAAGAGAAGAAGTAGAGAAGCTGGGGATAAAACAGGAAAGAAAAGCTAGAAAGAATGCTGAGAAATTTAGCAAAATGGGAACAGGTGCTACAATCGGAGCGGCTTTGGGAACATTTGGAGGCCCAGTTGGTATGTCAGTTGGTGCAGCAATGGGAGTTGCAGTGGGAGCTGGAGCATGCAGTACTCAATGAGAGTCCGTAGATAACAGTGCTGTACCTTCTACAAGTTGTTTGACTTCATTACTTGATATTGAAAGCTTCCTCTATATACACAGAGTCAACACAACATATGTTATTGTAGCCTACATTAAAAATGATACTCAGGGGGTTGATGAACACATATTTAGCTGTTTTTGTTATTATGTTTTACTGATCACAAGAAAAGGTTGTTGTATTGAGGTAGATTTTATTAGGAGTAACAGACACCTGCAAAAGATGGGAGGCACTCACTAATAAAGTATTACTTATATGTATTATTAACACTCACTAATAAAGTATTACTTAGATGTATTGTTAACACTCACTAATGAAGTATTACTTATATGTATTATTAACACTCACTAATGAAGTATTACTTAGATGTATTATTAACACTCACAATGGACACATTTCAGCCATCAAGCATTTCCCTTTTGGACATAATGTCATTAATTACATCATCCATGTGATAATTCTGTATTGTGTTGTTCTTATGACCTCACAGAACTATGGTTCTCATAATTGAAAGAACGCCTCATTATCCACTATGCACCACAGTCAATTTATCCCCTCATGTTGCATGAACTTAAACTTGATGCATTACTGACACTTTGAAGTCAACACATAAGTGTCTAAAGGGCAGGGAGTTCTAATGCAAAGACCCATTTTCTATCAAATCATGTGACTTAGGCTTCTAAATCACACTCAAAGAGATGGCAGCATAACAGGAAGGATAGACCTAAAGGGGAAGTAACATTTCTGAAGAAGAGGTGGGAATATTGTGTATTAATGGTCTTCTTCAAATCTCTGTGCTTTGAGTAGAAGTTTTTTTCACCACCCGTAAAGGTAGGAATGGTGCCGGTTAACGGGCAGGAAGTTGAAATGTAAAATCATGTGAATTAAGCTGCACTTACGTATGTCATATTATCAGAATATATTGTTTCTGTTCACACACATTTTGGATAAAATTGTTTAATCAACCAAAAAAACAATAAACCACGGATTGCTGTAAACAGGCAACAAGATCCTGACCAACTTAATCAACATGAACATAATAGCCTCAGGTGATCCCCTGGTCAAACACACACAACCAGACATTGATTGGTTGATTGGAGACAGCGTGTTCCAATTGCAGAACATTTCCTACCTGCAGCAACACTGGTGGATATTGCTGGAAATACCAGTAAAAACACTGTACCTCCATTGCGTCTCCAAACAGCAGGGACCTTCCCATTTGGCTCTGTTCAAAAGTAGTGCAAAATATAGGGAATAGAGTGTCATTTCAGACACAACCAGTCAGTCAGCCTCAACAGGAACAATCAGCCTTATAAAACCAAGAGTACAGCATACAGAAATGGTGTGTTACAAAACAGTATATGTTGTTGGGTTAGCTGTCACTCAAACT
This sequence comes from Oncorhynchus clarkii lewisi, assembly GCF_045791955.1. Taxonomy (NCBI): domain Eukaryota; kingdom Metazoa; phylum Chordata; class Actinopteri; order Salmoniformes; family Salmonidae; genus Oncorhynchus; species Oncorhynchus clarkii. Next base: position 45,319 of record NW_027261000.1, read on the forward strand.
TCAACTGATTAACATTCTGACATGTCTTAAAGAGTATGTTGTTCAGCCAGTGTCCACCTAGTGTCTTCTCACTGTCACTAGAGTCCTCCTGTCCTGCTTATATTCACATTACTGAATGTTAAGAGTAGTACTGTAGTTACACATATATACACTGTGTAATATACTGCATTGTGTGGGGAGATATAGGTAACAAGTTACAGTATTGGGTTGTGGGTATAATCATCCAAGGAACTCTGAATTGTTATACTAACATGTTTTCAATATCAATTATTAGTAGACATATTGGTTATTAGTCAACTTGCTTTTGTCTTGATTAGTTTGCTACTGATTAATAACAGGATCTAACAAATGCGGTTTGAAATGACCAAAGGATTTAAACAGAATACAATGTACTATGAGTATTGTGCAAGTTGGCATATGTTCTTATTCAATTCAAAATAAACATAGATCTTTTTCTACTCCAAAGTATTGTTGCGTTGTGTTATTCTGAATTGTGTCCATACTTTTTTTTATTAGTCATCTCAGGGATCATACTCATTCATGTACAGTACCAGTCAAAAGGTTGCACACACCTACTCATTCAAGGGTTCTTCTTTATTTCTACTATTTCTACAATGTGGAATAATAGTGAAGACATTAAAACAATGAAATAACACATACAGTTGAAGTCGGAAGTTTACATACACTTAGGTTGGAGTCATTAAAACTCGTTTTTCAACCACTACGCAAATTTCTTGTTAACAAACTATAGTTTTGGCAAGATAGTAGAAGGACATCTACTGTGTGCATGACACTAGTCATTTTTCCAACAATTGTTTACAGACAGATTATTTCACTGTATCACAATTCCAGTGGGTCAGAAGTTTACATACACTAAATTGACTGTGCCAAACAACAGCTTGGAAAATTCCAGAAAATGATGTATTGGCTTTAGAAGCTTCTGATAGGCTAATACACATAATTTGAGTCAATTGGAGGTGTACCTGTGGATGTATCTCAGTGCGTCTGGAATACAAGTTTTAATGACTCCAACCTAAGTGTATGTAAACTTCCGACTCAAAATGTACATCTAAAGCAGATACACACTGAAAACAGACTTCCATCTCCAAACAGGACTGAATTATGAATGTACTCTGTAGCTAACCACTCCTGGTATGTCTTCATATAACTAATAGTTTGAAGGTTTCATTGTTGCCTTTCTGGAACAATCTGACACTGGTGAATAAAATGTAGGCTACGTGATGCCTTTAAAACATTGCTTTTCCATTTTCACATTTTTTTTTGATCAAACATGAATGTCTTTTTTATTCACATTTTTTACACTTGATTTGAGTTTTTACACTTTTTACGCCATTCTTTTAATCATTTCCAGTGCAAAATGCCTTTTTGTGCAAACCCAATACACAGTAAGACAAGTATTTAACTCACAATCAATGAAAAAATAACAGGAAGGCATCTTGTAAAAAAACATTCTAGTCTATACAAAATGAAGTACTTTCATAGTACTGATTGTTATTTTTTTTATCTGAGAACACATTCTCATTTACAGCAACAACCAGGGGAATAGTTACAGGGGAGAGGAGGGGGATGAATGAGACTGTTGTAAGCTGGGGATGATTAGGTGACCATGATGGTATGAGGGACAGCTTGGGAATTTAGCCAGGAGACCAGGGTTAACACCCCTACTCTTAGGATAAGTGCCATGGGAGCTTTAATGACCTCAGAGAGTCAGGACACCCGTTTAATGTCCCATCCGAAAGACGGCACCCTACACAGAGCAGGTTCCCCAATCGCTGCCCTGGGGTATTGGGATATTTTTTAGACCAGAGGAAAGAGTGAATCCTACTGGCCCTCCAACACCACTTCCAGCAGCATCTGGTCTCCCATCCAGGGACCAACCAGGACCAACCCTGCTTAGCTTTAGAAGCAAGCCAGCAGTGGGAGGCAGGTGGTATGCTGCTGTCAATAACAATAACTTTAAGGAAGAAAATATTACTGTAAAATAGTGTACATATTATTAACAAATGTGTATTTAATTATTTGTACGTGTTTGTAAGCACAATAGCATTACAATTTTAAACAATTGATATGAAAGAAGTAAAGCAACATTTATACACATTTACAATGGTTTATTCATCAAAGTTTAGTCAACATAAATATTTAAGCAAACAAGTTGTTTTCTGCAGGCTTTGTAAGACAGACGTTTGCAATATGCAAACATCTTTTAAAAAAAACATGATTTTTTTCCAGCAATAGTGGGTGTAGTAGTAAGAGCCACTGTGATATGACTATCAAGGTTGTTCAAGTAGTAAGCAGAATAGAATAATTGAGAAATTTAACAAGGTCGTTCCCTCTGAAGACTGATTTTACATGGTGCATGTTGTTTGAAAGGTTCAGTCATCTGTAAATGTTCTTATGTGTACAATAACAATTTCATGGACTGTGCCATTACTGAGGGACTGGCATAGTATAGGCAGTTCATAATCCATTTAATGCATTCTAATGATGTTGTCATGGTTCCACCTGTCACCAGAGGGCGGCAGAGACCGTCCTGGTGACAATGACACTCTAGTGTGTCCTATTTACTCATTATGATTCCATGTTAAGTGAGGTGTGTTTTCTGTTGGTGTTTGCAGAAGCTGGAATAGTTTTTTTCCCCAGTGTTACTGTGATCCTTTGTTTACTGTTTCTCAGTAAAGTATTATGTTGATTCTTAATCACTGATTCCTAGTCTGGTCACTTCTCTGCGCCTGGGTCCAAGCTCACCATGTCACAGAAGTAAAATAGAGTCTTACGTCTTTGTTATTTTACCACAGAAAAAAATGACTGTGACAAAGGGAAATTGCAAAAATTTTCAACGTAATATTCCTCTCCAGCACCAACCCAACATCAACATATGTGAAAATGGTTCTGTTTTGTCATAAAAATAGAGGAAGAAATTGTTTCCAATGACATTGATAAAATCACAGGATGCACACTGATGATGTCACTCTCTCTAAACAGTCCATAGGCTTATATCTGCAATAGCCAACTCTCTCTTAAATAACAACTGTACTTACAATGAGAGACAGAACCGTACAGCTGATAGTCAACTAATGTTTTATATGGTCTGTAACAGCTGACTATGACTGCCGCTCTCCACTGACTTCTACATATATTTTAAGTTTTCTATATTGTAGACTGTAGAATGCAAGTGTCATTAAAACTGACCATGGACATTTACCGTGGCAAATTAACAGGATGAATCATATTATTCCAGCCACTAGACCTTGAAATTAAACCATGAAAAAACTTGAAAGGTATTCTTGAAGCACAGACAGAGGGTGAAAGTTGGCCTTGATGGAAAAAGACCTTGAGAGACATACTACCTGGTAACACTGGAGGGCAGTCAAAGAGCAGTAGACATTAACTCTTATCTCCTCTCACCATTTACACGACAGGATGTTCAGAAATGTCCTTTAGCATTACTACTAACAGCATGAACATAGGTTTTGCTTGTGACTCTCAGTGACGACCATAAAGGCCAACCTGGGTATGGCTCACTTTGGGGTCCAGAATGTTAAACCTCTTATCGGGAGCATTATGAATGATGAAACACAAATAGTTCATATTCATTTCATAATTACACGTAACAAAAATACAAATGCAACATGTAAAGTGCTGATCCCATGTTTAATGAGCTGAAATAAAAGATCCCAAAAATGTACATTAAATTCTCTGGCAACAGCTCTGGTGGACATTCCTGCAGTCAGCATGCCAATTGCACCCTCCTCAAAACTTGAGACATCTGTGGCATTGTGTTGTTTGACAAAATTCCATATTTTAGTGGCCTTTATTGTCCCCAGCACAAGGTGCATCTGTGACCTGTTCGGTGGATGGATTATATTGGCAAAACAGAAATGCTCACTAACAGGGATGTAAACAAATGTGTGCACTACATTTGAGAAAAATACGATTTTTGTGCTTATGGAAAATGTCTGGGATGTTTTATTTCAGCTCATGGAACCAACACTGGACATGTTGCATTCATCATTTTGTTCAGTATATACACATCTACTGTATAAGAATTTATAATAGTGTATTTCTGAACATTTGTTTTCTGTAGTAAAATATGTTCATCATACAGTATTCAAAGGACTGTATATACTTATTCAAACCAGTTGTTTTCATATTTGTAATCAAGTATTATGCATTTAGTCTTTCATGTCTTTGAACTATTAAAGGTTAATGTGCAACAGTAACGTGCTCAAATGTTGTCTGTTGTTGGTGTCACCTGTCACATCTACTCCCGCTGACCCGTTCCGGCGCTCAACATCGCTGGTCTACTAACCACTGGTCCTGGCAACCCATCTTTACGCACACCTGGCAACCGTCATTACGCACACCTGTGTCTCATCATCAGTCACACCTGGACCAGTGATGACAACTTAGCAATTTTGTTGCTAGATTTAGCAACTTTTCAGACTATCCTGGCAACTTCTTTTCAAACAGCACCTAGCAACAAATTTAGCTACTTTTAAAAATGTATTTTGAACTTTTAGCAACTTTTGAAAAGTGACTAAAATGCTAAAATGCATGCACTTTGCCTCTAAATGACACAAAACGATTTTCTCGGTCACACACTCAGTCACAACACACGTGCCTAGATGCAAAAGTGCACTGGCAGCAGCCGGCCAACAGCAATTTCAGCAAATTACAAGTCATTGTTGGCTGACAACAGCAGCAGTAGTACGGGTTCGACGAGCCAAACCCAATGATTATAGTTGGTCATGAATGTTTGATCTTGAACAGAATTTACAACATCAATCAACATGTCTCAATCAAAATTGTACAGCCAGAAGTACAGAAAAGAGTGGGAGTCCATACCTGAACAAATGTCAAATCATATTTTTTTCAGAGATGGCCAGTCAATGTGAGTAACTTTATTGTGTATTCCACATAATGACGCAGTTTTACGTTATCACGCAATGACATCACAATGTCATTAAGCAACTTTTAGCAACAAATCAACCTGCCTCTAGCAACTTACCCTGAAAAGTAGTTGGCAACACTGACCTGGACTTCATTACTCCATTGATTACTTACCGTTTATACTCTTTTGTCATAAGGGAGTATTGTTTGTGTTTCCATGTCAGACGCTTCTCTTGATTTGTATTGTTCCATGTTTTGCATTTGGCACCCAGCTCTTTGTCTCAAGAGTCCAGTCTGCCTTTCACAGCCCTTATTGTAAAGACAACATTGTAAGTCCTTTATCCAAAATTGATTTAGGTCCATTTTTGTGAAGGGGTATGAGGGTTGTGATATGGGTCATTTAATAGTACAATCGTTTAAGGGGTCAATACATTTCTATATTGCTTCCCCAGTATCTGCATGAACCATCAGGCCAAGTGTTTTTGGTTGACCCTGCTGGACAGAAAGAGGAGGAGGAATCGGAACACGCTGCATTCAAATTCAGGTCTTAGTTATTCCATTGTACTGGATCTAATACATATTAACATTTTAAATTCATACATTCATAAGTGTAATATTTTTTTATGACATACTGTGAAAATTCTCTTGGCTGCTGGCTCTGTCACATTCAGACATGTGCAGAGCAGACTGAAAGGGGAAGAGTAGCTCTTGACTTGAACCACAGCGGCTTTCTGTAAAGAGAGAGTCATCCAAAAGGCAAAGACACACCCCTTGACTTTCAGTTGGCATTGTTGACCTGTATGTATTCTCTCCTGATTGGCTCTGTGGTGCACAGTCTGGCAGTCTGACTAAAGTGCCAGAGGTATGAGGAGAGACATCCTCCTTTGTATTTATGGGAATTTATTTATCCTAACACTTTGAATCCTATTCTTGGACAGTTAGAAGACACAATGCATCAATGCAACAACAACCAAACATATCACTAATTACTGTCCATGAGTAACCTCAACCTTGTGGGTCTGTGGGTGTTTGGGCCAATACAGTGCCAACTCAATTCTACCACTGACTAGTCTCTCATGCCTCTATGAACGGGGACACAGGACAATAGTTTTTTATCTAAACCAGACCTTTTTTACTGGAGTACACTAACCCTTAATTGGGGCTCTTTTCTTGACACACAGTAGCAGTTTACCAGATAAGAAGTGAAGGAGATCAAAAAGTAGATTGTTGTAAGAGTGTATTACATCCTGTGCTGCCACATTGTCATATCCATTCTGGATTCTGAGTGGTAAAAATTATAGCTGAAAAATGCCTCTTTGTATGTGTTTACTGTATGTGGGAATGTCTTATGTCCGTCCTACATGTAGTGTTGGTACATGTAATATTCCACAACTGCATATATCATAAATTGCTATTGCAAATAGAAGTATTACGTTCAACAACTGCCATTTTCAGATATTATTTTGACAAACACACTTTAACACACTTTGGTGATTACAATTCATTGTGTCTTGTCATAAATGTGGTTGGCACTGTCATCTGTGATATGACTTTATTTAAGCACCTACTGATGAAACTGTCACTTAATAGTTATTTCTTAAAGTCTACAAACGCTCTACATTTATTCACTCTGTGATAGGGTTGGGTCCTATATGCTACTTTTATTCATGTCCTGTAAATGGTTCAGTGCCTATAATTTAGGCTGTGTGTAGCATGGGGCATAAAGTAAATGACCTCTAATAGATTATAGTGAGAAGGAAAACAGCATGCAAATTTGGCCTGTGTATTCATTTGCCCGTAACTAATCAGAATTCCATGTTCACATAAAAAAAGAGAATACTTCAAAATGAGAAGATCCTGCCATGGAAAAGACGACTGGGTGAACAAAGTGGAAAGCAGGAGAAATAACTCCCACCATGCAGCAGGACACCTTCAGCTGTGGGGTCTTTCTAATGGAGGTTTGATGGTTATATTTTCAATAATGAATGGTTAGCTATTTATGTGACAATTAGGTCAAAAACTATATTTTATTGCACAGAACTTCCCCAACATCCCCTCCCAAATTGATATAGAACCTTCACAAAAACACATGGAGCAACTGCGAAAAGAAATGGCTGAGGATATACTAAAAACATATGGTATGTAATGACATTTAATTCAAAGTAAATGTAAATTATTTTTATGTAGTTGTGTGGGACAGCCATATGTTCAGTTCATGCCTATGATTTCAGAGTTCAACAAAGTGTCTGTTGACATGTTGGAAAAGATTAAAGGTTTACAATTTCTGTTAAATTGTCAATGTTAAATTTGTATTCATTGATTTACTGGCCACCACTACTTTGGTTACATGTTCAATATATGTATTGACCAGCAAACCCACTGCAGCCTACTTCACTAGCTCACTCTCCATCCCTGCTTTGGACAATTAATAACATGACTTTCATACGTTGCCATTTTCCTTTATGGTTGATATTAACGACGAAAGGAGATATTATCTGTCTCTCTCCTATTGTGTACCGCTGTTAAATACTGTGGCAAAATAAAAAAACAAGGAAAATAAGTACTTAGAACTACCAATTATTATAGATAAAGGGTAAACACAACCCTGGACTGAACCCCCAAACTAATATTAATGTACAACAATATAGAAGCTACATGACTAGAGGTTATGCAATATGGGTGTATATTATCCACTGCACGCTTCTTAGGTGTGTAATTGACATGACCAAGGAGATATTGAAATTTAAATCTATGAAAAATGTATGTTACACCGCGTGATTTTACAGTACACAAACTAGAGTGTGCAATATAGGGTGTGATAGGGTAGTCAGTGGACATTCTGAACCTTGTTTGAAGTCAGTAGGTCACATGACCTATTGACGTTTTACATTTGGAAAAATTCATGTAAAAATGTGTGAGATGAAAATGGACAAACTACAGGGTGTGCAATATAGAAAGGTAGTCAGTGGACATTCTGAACCCAGTTTGAAGTCATTAGGTGACATGACCAAGGAGCTATTGAAATTTTAAATTTGGAAATTTTATGGAAAAACGTGTGAGATGAAAATGGACAAACTAAAGGGTGTGCAATGTGTAGGCCCACTAAGTGGACATTCTGAACCTTGTTTGAAGTCAGTAGGTCACATGACCAAGGAGCTATTGAAATTTTAAATATGGAAAAATGTATGTAAAATCTTGTGAGATGAAATTTGAAAAACTGAAGGGTGTGCGTGCGTTGTAGAAGGCTAGTCAGCTAGTCTGAACCTTGTTTGAAGTCATTAGGTCACATGACCAAGGAGCTACTGAAATATGACATTTTGAAAAATTTGTGTGAAATCATGTGAGATGAAAATGGACAAACGAAAGGGTGTGCAATATATAAGGGTAGTCATTGGACATTCTGAACCTTGTTTGAAGTCATTAGGTCACATGACCAATGAGCTATTGAAATTCAAAAGTGCAAATTAATCATTTAAAATAGTGCAAGATGTAAATCGACAAAAAAAAAAATGTGTGTCTGTGCCATCGGGTTAGCTATAACCAGTTTTTCACGTTTTTGGAGTAATGGTTAAAGAGATAATGACATTTTTAAAATGTGATTTGTCACTATGTTGACGGTCCCTAACTGCTGTTGGTGGATGTAAGGAAAACTACAGGTGAATATCCGTTGTATATCCAACCTGACATTGTTTTTACCTCGGTCATTAGACTTGCAGAAGTGCATTTAATATTTATGTCCATATCTGTCCGGTTTTAGGAACGTGCATAATGACTACATCATAATGTCTTGAACAACTTTACTTTAGACAAATGGAAAAACTGTCATTAGCTAGTTAAAATCCGGTGGCTTCCATGCAATCTGAGCTAGCTAAATAGCTAGCTTTATACTGCAGCTAAAAGTCAATCTGGTGACATCAAAATATCAAAGACTTTCCTAATTATTTGCCTCCTTTCGAATGTAATTTCATTTCCAAGCCACTATAATGATTATATCGTCATCAGTGCTCATTGACGAAGCATTAAGTAGAATGCTCAGTTGGGCATCAGTCCAAAACCAACGTTCAAAACAATATTGTGACTAAACATACAACCCATCAATATTTACAAATGACATGTATTCATTATCTCGTTACAATAAACTTATTAAATAAAGATTTGTATAATATAAATTGCAAATGCAGTCTTTCCTGAAGTTTGACATTTTAATCTTCGTCATCCTCTCTGAATGTCAATTTGGAGAAAACACCCATTTTTTATATAAAAACATGCAACAAGAATTGTTCAGGCTTGTGTCTTGTAATAGTAACTTTATAGTCGTCCTTACCTTTGCCTGACTGTTGGGTATCTGAAGTCATGTCTACAAGTGGAGATGCAGCTGACGTTTTATAGCAGTATGAGGCATATGCCTAGTTGTAGGGTACTAGGGGTAACCAGGGTTGGTAACAGATTACATGTAAGGGATTACAGAAACCGGTAACTGTAATCCATTCTGTTACCAGCAGAAATATTGTAAACAGATTACAGATATTTTTGAGAAACTATGATTACTTCGAGGATTACTTTTAAATTCAGAAAGGAGGTTTGCTGAAAAAAATATTTGACACTTCTCTGTTTTCTCAATGACATTCAAATCAGCATTGAAAAAAAGGTTAAAGTTTAAATTTGTTCCACCTGAGCGAGTCTGACCACAAGTCAGAGACCACGATGATGACACAGCAAATGTGTTTGATGGATCGCGGGAAAAGAGCTGGAACAGTCCAAGCTCTGTCTTCCAATGGTGCAACTGCTGTCGGCATTCAAAGATTATCCAACTTTAATAAACACTTGGAGGTTAGGATGACAGCAGTGGTGTAGACTATGGTGATACAGATTTCACTTATTTTTTATATCTACATAGCGCGTTGATGTGAATCACACTGCTGCTCTCTCATTTAGCTATTTGCGCTTTACAGATTGTGGTTGTTGTGGATAGCTGTTCACAAATCTAAATGTGTATTTGAACACAAAAAAGATTGGATTCAAGAAGTTTAACCCTTGTGTGGTGTTCGGGTCTGTGGGATCCATTTTTAATGTTTACTGAAAGAAAAATCACACAATGAATCATTTTTTCAACCTGAGACTCATTGGTCTTTTCCAATTTTCTGTGAAGAACATGTAAAATAACACATTTTCATTGAGTGCACACTGTGCACCCCCCTACTTATGACATGTGGTGTTCAGGTCCACTGGAGCTGTGTGTAATAGAAGTGTGGAAAAGTGTGTGTATAGGTGAAAACAAAAAAAAGGTAACAAAAAGGTTTGCTGTGTGCCTTCAGTCTGTCTTTCTCCACCCTGGGCCTACTGTTTCAACATAGCACCAAGAACCTGTCTGTCTCCCTGCCTGTCTGCCTGTCTCCCGCTTTTCTCATACTCTTTAAACTTTGTAGTGTGTGAAACTACACAATGTCTTGGGGGAACCCGCACAATGTTATTACAATACATTATTTCCATACATTGTAAAAAACGAATGCATTATTTTCCCCACACTCTAACCCAGCCAGGTGCAAATTGGGGAGTGACAACAAATAGCTTGCATGTGTGGCTCCATACCACATTCGAGAAAACATAGAAAAAATAATAGAACCGCATAGAAAAAAAAGTATCTCTGCTCGGGGGGCCTGAGAAATCATTTTGCAGAGAGAGAAGCTAGTGTGGAAGGAGCGTCTTCAACTTTGGAAGCTGAAGAATTTCAATTTAAAGTCTGACAGTGAGTTGGAAGAAGAGGATGAGATTGACCCCAGCTAGCTCCAGGACCAGCTCATCATCATCCTGCAGGAGGAGAAATATGGATGTTAAGAAATTGTGACATTTTTTGATACTCTTGTCCAAGGAATGAGCCACCCTGCATGGCTGCTAATGTGAGAAGGATGCAACCAGGGCCTGACGTGGATGGCGGATACTCATGTGCAGGACATTAAGTCTTCTTTTGATCTGTTTATCCCAGACATCATCAAGAAAATCATTCTGGACTGCACTAATTTGGAGGGAAGGCGTTGATAACCGAGACACCAGACCAGCTCGGCGGCAGAGAGACATGCTAGCTGCAATCAGGTCAGTGTGGGACAAATGGGTGGGCTGCCTTCCCCTGATTTACAACCCTGGGCCCATTACTGTTGATGAGCAGCTTATGCCATTTAGGGGCTGCTGCCCCTTCAGGCAGTACATACCGTCTAAACCCGCAAAATATTTGTCCACCCACACAAGACGCGATCAGGACAAGCAGGTTGAAATATCAATGAACCAACTATATTCATTTGGGGAAAGCTAGCTTGTTTTTGCCAGCTAATTTGTCCTGGGATTTAAACATTATGTTGTTATTTTACCTGAAATGCACAAGGTCCTCTACTCCGACAATTAAAATGATACCACTACCGATAACCGACATTTAAAATTGAGCGGCCTTTTAACTGAAGTGTCTGTGTGATGAGAGACGGTGATGCCCTAAACAAACAATGAGTGTATGACTACTGGCTCTCTCAAGGACTTGCATTGCATACTCTCACTGCAGAAACATTTTCTCATGAAAACATGTGACTTATAGTTAGAGAAAATTATTTGTGCAACCGTGCCCTTCTACAAGCAGGAAACCAGTTGTGGAAGAACCAGAAATGTGGCATGTCATAACTCTCACTGCAGAAACATTTTCTCATGAAAACATGTGACTTATAGTTAGAGAAAATTATTTGTGCAACCGTGCCCTTCTACAAGCAGGAAACCAGTTGTGGAAGAACCAGAAATGTGGCATGTCTGTTTGTTATTAAGCCTAGAAAATGACTCTGTCAATTATCTTGTCATCTTTTTGGCTAACCACATTGGAACACTAATCTTTAAAGACATGAACTGGCAGAACAGGTTTAAGCTAAGTATTGTGTCATTGTTTTCAGGAAGGTCTACCAATGGCAAGGACGGGAGAGGTGACAGGAGAGACAGGTTGAGGGACAGGAGGGGTGATGGGAGAGACAGGAGAGGTGATAGGAGAGACAGGATGAGAGACAGGAGGGGTAATGGGAGAGACAGGAGAGGTGATAGGAGAGACGGGATGGGGGACAGGAGGGGTGATGGGAGAGACAGGAGAGGTGATAAGAGAGACAGGATGGGGGACAGGAGGGGTGATGGGAGAGACAGGATGTGGGACAGGAGGGGTGAGAGGAGAGACAGGAGGGGTGAGAGGAGAGACAGGAGAGGTGATAGGAGAGACAGGAGGGGTGATAGGAGAGACAGGAGGGGTGATAGGAGAGACAGGAGGGGTGATAGGAGAGACAGGATGGGTGAGAAGAGAGACAGGGGGGTGAGAGGAGAGACAGGAGGGGTGAGAGGAGAGACAGAAGGGGTGATAGGAGGGACAGGAGGGGTGGTAGGAGAGACAGAAGGGGTGATAAGAGAGACAGGAGGGGTGATAGGAGGGACAGGAGGGGTGGTAGGAGAGACAGAAGGGGTGATAGGAGAGACAGAAGGGGTGAGAGGAGAGACAGGGGGGGTGAGAGGAGAGACAGGAGGGGTGAGAAGAGAGACAGGGGGGTGAGAGGAGTGACAGGGGGGTGAGAGGAGAGACAGGAGAGGTGATAGGAGAGACAGGAGGGGTGATAGGAGAGACAGGAGGGGTGATAGGAGAGACAGGAGGGGTGATAGGAGAGACAGGAGGGGTGAGAAGAGAGACAGGGGGGTGAGAGGAGAGACAGGAGGGGTGAGAGGAGAGACAGAAGGGGTGATAGGAGGGACAGGAGGGGTGGTAGGAGAGACAGAAGGGGTGATAGGAGTGACAGGAGGGGTGATAGGAGGGACATGAGGGGTGGTAGGAGAGACAGAAGGGGTGATAGGAGAGACAGAAGGGGCAGGAGAGACAGGGGGGGTGAGAGGAGAGACAGGAGGGGTGAGAAGAGAGACAGGGGGTGAGAGGAGAGACAGGGGGGTGAGAGGAGAGACACGGGGGGTGATAGGAGAGACAGGAGGGGTGATAGGAGAGACAGGAGGGGTGAGAAGAGAGACAGGGGGGTGAGAGGAGAGACAGGAGGGGTGAGAGGAGAGACAGAAGGGTTGATAGGAGGGACAGGAGGGGTGGTAGGAGAGACAGAAGGGGTGATAGGAGAGACAGGAGGGCTAGTAGGAGAGACCGGAGGGGTGAGAAGAGAGACAGGGGGGTGAGAGGAGAGACAGGAGGGGTGAGAGGAGAGACAGGGGGGTGAGAGGAGAGACAGGAGGGGTGAGAAGAGAGACAGGGGGGGTGAGAGAAGAGACAGGGGGGGTGAGAGGAGAGACACGGGGGGTGAGAGGAGAGACAGGAGGGGTGATAGGAGAGACAGGAGGGGTGATAGGTAAGACTGGAGGGGTGATAGGTAAGACTGGACGGCTGATAGGAGAGACAGGATGGGTGAGAAGAGAGACAGGGGGGTGAGAGGAGAGACAGGAGGGGTGAGAGGAGAGACAGAAGGGGTGATAGGAGGGACAGGAGGGGTGGTAGGAGAGACAGAAGGGGTGATAGGAGAGACAGGAGGGGTGGTAGGAGAGACAGAAGGGGTGATAGGAGAGACAGAAGGGGTGAGAGGAGAGACAGGGGGGGTGAGAGGAGAGACAGGAGGGGTGAGAAGAGAGACAGGGGGGGTGAGAGGAGAGACAGGGGGGTGAGAGGAGAGACAGGAGGGGTGATAGGAGAGACAGGAGGGGTGAGAGGAGTGACAGGGGGGTGAGAGGAGAGACAGGAGGGGTGAGAGGAGAGACAGGATGGGTGATAGGAGAGACAGGAGGGGTGATAGGTAAGACTGGAGGGGTGATAGGTAAGACTGGACGGGTGATAGGAGAGACAGGATGGGTGATAGGAGAGACAGGAGGGGTGATAGGATTGACAGGAGGGGTGATAGGGAGGGCCAGAGGGAGGGACAGGATAGATAATGGCAGGGACAGGAGATGTGAAATCACGTGATTTCATGAGAAATATTTCCACAGTGAGGGTGTGTAATGCAAGTCGAGGTGTCCTTGGATGAATGTCAACAAGAGGCCTACACCAACATTGCTAAAAACCCACACAAAGGTTCCATCTAACTGAAGTGTGGGGTAACATTAAATAAATGCTCCCCACTGCTGTACATCTTTATACATATAATTTAAAGGAAAAAGCACATTAGAAAAAACATCCCCTATACCTTTCTATTTCAAATCATTCAGTTCAGTTCCCATCTTTATAACCTAAAGGCTACTCACCAGACAGATAAACTTTGCTGTTCATGTTCGGAGTGAAGATCTGTCAGTCTCAAGCCCTGTGTGAGAGTACTAGTAGTAGCAGTAGTAGTAGTAGTAGTAATAATAGTAATAGTAGTACTAGTAGTAGTCATTTCTGTACTCATGTAAGGATACTAAAGAGACACAGTTTGAGAGTGGGTCTTCCCATGCTATGCTAGGCTATCGATAAATTTACACAAATGCTTGTCTTGCTTTGTCTGTAAAGCATAATTTCAAAATCTGAGATGACAGGGTGATTAACAACAGGCTAAGCTGTGTTTCACTATATTTCATGAATATGAATATTTTCTAGTAAGATTTTTTGTCCGTTGGGTTATGCTAATTAGTGTAGTTGATGACTTAGAATGGAGTGGATTAAATTCCTATAAAGCATTGGTCAGGGATGATTTTAACTGTAAAACTAAGTAAGATTTGTATCGGGTATACCGTCCATATAATCTAATGTTGAGAAAGTTTAAGACAAAAGTATCTATGTTAGTGTTGGCGGCACTGGGTCACAGATCTAAGTAAGACATTTCGAGGTAAGTAAGTTTGGGTCCGTAATGACCCAAGGTATCTATGGCCATTACCAATGTAAACTATCTAACAGTAAGACCTAAAAGTAAAACTGGTTGGTATACAGTAGCCGGAAAACGTAATATAGAAGGCGAAATAAAGTCAAGTAAATTACGTTAGTCTAGGACGATGAGTAAGTGAGATTAAGTATGACACTAGAGTACATCCATAGAAAGTGAGAATACATATTAGAAAATCAATATAGTAATTGAGTATGCATAACAGTAATTGAATAAACATTGGTGGTAAATCCTCAAAGGAGGTCCCGGAATTAACCGGGGATGAGAGGTAAATCTAATGCCCAAAATGGAGAAAGAAGTACGAATTTGAGAGACGTCTAGATGCAGAAAAATTAGAATGAATGATAAAGTAGATACATAAGACATGTTTAGATAGTCAAGGGAAACAGCAGGTCGAGGGTTAAATACTTGGCTGTCTGAAGCCCGGAAAAGAAGACAAGAAGGCAAGTGTAGAGAAAGAGAGAGAGAAAGTTTCAAGAAGGATATCAGCAGGGGAAAAATGATGTGCGTGTGAGATAGGTTTATTGACCAGTCAAAAGTCATAAGAAGCGATAACTCGTATACGTGTGAGACCTAATAACTTATCAAAAGTCACAATAGTAATTATTCCTACATTCTGAGACGGAGAAAGAGAGACAGAGAGCAAGATAGAGAGAGAGACAGAGAGCAAGATAGAGAGAGAGACAGAGAGCAGGATAGACAGAGAGA
The DNA here is from genome assembly GCF_045791955.1 of Oncorhynchus clarkii lewisi. Classification (NCBI taxonomy): domain Eukaryota; kingdom Metazoa; phylum Chordata; class Actinopteri; order Salmoniformes; family Salmonidae; genus Oncorhynchus; species Oncorhynchus clarkii. Next base: position 60,786 of record NW_027261000.1, read on the forward strand.
CAGAGAGCAGGATAGAGAGAGAGACAGAGAGCAGGATAGAGAGAGAGACAGAGAGCAAGAGAGAGAGAGAGACAGAGAGCAATATAGAGAGAGAGACAGAGACAACGAGAGCGAGAGCAGAGAGAAAGTTTCAAGCTAGACACAGGGATACCAGAGATGTTATGGTTAAAATGAGTGACAGATGTGGGATTTATTAAAGGAGTTCTACCTGTAACTGTTTCTCCTGAATTATTTGATTGACCTAATTGAAGGCAGTATTTATTAAAACCAGAAGTAATAGCAGGGATTATGCCTATGTTTAATTAAAAAATTGATAATGATGTTATTATTGGAGGAGAATAAGTTTTTTTTTTTTTTTCTACTTGTCCATGTTTTTAGTCCGAAAGGCTCCTCCACCCTTAGTGGGAAAGATAATGGTGCTGGATTTATAAGGATTAAATACAAGTATTATTTTAAGAGTTTCCTGCGTCCCTGATTCTAGTACTCTCCTAAATTTAGTAAATTAGTTTTTCTTACATTTTAGTTCACCCAGATAGTTAGGGGTGGTTTGGATTCCAAGTTTTATACTCCCTTAGGTAGTTAGCTTTTGTTGTATGTGGATTATATTTTTGGGAGAAATTTAACACTATAAAGCTGTGAAATTGATATAATAGTATTATAATATTTTGTTGTTGAATAAGGTTATAAAGTTAGCAAGAATAAGTTTTAATAATGGTCGACTTATGTTAAGTATTTAGGACATATTCTAAGCCAACAGGACAAGAAAATAGATGAAGATAGAGAAATAGTGATTTTATAAGCGTTAAAATGAATTATGAAATGAAACATGTTGCAGTTCTTAGGGATGGTAAATGACTGTAGATAATGGCTCCCACACTATGCAACATATATTACATTATTGATGAGACTGATTTAAGATTAACCCATGTTATGGCTGAGGACCAGTCTGTAAATATAAAAAAGTTATTGACGTCTAGCTCTGTGTCACGTTCTGACCTTAGTTCTTTTGTTATGTCTTTGTTTTAGTATGGTCGGGTTGGGTGGGTAGTCTATGTTCTTTTTTCTATGTTGTAGTTTTGTGTTTGGCCTGGTATGGGTCTCAATCACTAACAGCATGAACATAGGTTTTGCTTTTTACTCTTAGTGATGAATATTGACTTGGTTACTGCACATTTTGAGAGTCAAGAATGTTATATTTCCCTGAATGAGGACATGTATTTCTCCCTGTCAGCCTACATAAGACATGAACTACAGCACGACTCCCCTTTACAGTAGGCATAATAAATATCCCATTCCCTCCTTGGGAGCATGATGATGACTATCTAAGAACAAATAGTTCATATTCAATTCATAACTATTTCATGGCACTGTACAGTAAAGGGTCACTGAAAACTCAATTTGACCATTTGTTTTTGTTGCATCCACCCGGTATTGTAAACAATGGCTGCTTATTTTCATGGACATTGTATTGATGCTGGAAAAATATTGCTTTAATGGTTTGTGTCTTCTTCATTTAAAAATCCATTAAACACTTCATTAATCATTTACTCTCTGTTAGACTTGTATAATTTCTGTCTGTCCAAAACCAACCCATAGTAAATATCAGCTTTACAAAAAAAAAACACACAGAAGCTGAGATAATGTCGGTTTTATTCAATTCCAGTGTGGCTGACTGGAGTTTGTACTGTATGTGTAGTGGTGTGTGGGTAAAATCACTAGGAAAGCCCCCCCCCCAGATTTAAACCTGTGTTGTCATAATTGCGACGTTTGCTCTATAACATACATACAGTGCCTTGCGAAAGTATTCGGCCCCCTTGAACTTTGCGACCTTTTGCCACATTTCAGGCTTCAAACATAAAGATATAAAACTGTATTTTTTTGTGAAGAATCAACAACAAGTGGGACACAATCATGAAGTGGAATGACATTTATTGGATATTTCAAACTTTTTTAACAAATCAAAAACTGAAAAATTGGGCGTGCAAAATTATTCAGCCCCCTTAAGTTAATACTTTGTAGCACCACCTTTTGCTGCGATTACAGCTGTAAGTCGCTTGGGGTATGTCTCTATTAGTTTTGCACATCGAGAGACTGAAATTTTTTCCAATTCCTCCTTGCAAAACAGCTCGAGCTCAGTGAGGTTGGATGGAGAGCATTTGTGAACAGCAGTTTTCAGTTCTTTCCACAGATTCTCGATTGGATTCAGGTCTGGACTTTGACTTGGCCATTCTAACACCTGGATATGTTTATTTTTGAACCATTCCATTGTAGATTTTGCTTTATGTTTTGGATCATTGTCTTGTTGGAAGACAAATCTCCGTCCCAGTCTCAGGTCTTTTGCAGACTCCATCAGGTTTTCTTCCAGAATGGTCCTGTATTTGGCTCCATCCATCTTCCCATCAATTTTAACCATCTTCCCTGTCCCTGCTGAAGAAAAGCAGGCCCAAACCATGATGCTGCCACCACCATGTTTGACAGTGGGGATGGTGTGTTCAGCTGTGTTGCTTTTACGCCAAACATAACGTTTTGCATTGTTGCCAAAAAGTTCAATTTTGGTTTCATCTGACCAGAGCACCTTCTTCCACATGTTTGGTGTGTCTCCCAGGTGGCTTGTGGCAAACTTTAAACGACACTTTTTATGGATATCTTTAAGAAATGTCTTTCTTCTTGCCACTCTTCCATAAAGGCCAGATTTGTGCAATATACGACTGATTGTTGTCCTATGGACAGAGTTTCCCACCTCAGCTGTAGATCTCTGCAGCTCATCCAGAGTGATCATGGGCCTCTTGGCTGCATCTCTGATCAGTCTTCTCCTTGTATGAGCTGAAAGTTTAGAGGGACGGCCAGGTCTTGGTAGATTTGCAGTGGTCTGATACTCCTTCCATTTCAATATTATCGCTTGCACAGTGCTCCTTGGGATGTTTAAAGCTTGGGAAATCTTTTTGTATCCAAATCCGGCTTTAAACTTCTTCACAACAGTATCTCGGACCTGCCTGGTGTGTTCCTTGTTCTTCATGATGCTCTCTGCGCTTTTAACGGACCTCTGAGACTATCACAGTGCAGGTGCATTTATACGGAGACTTGATTACACACAGGTGGATTGTATTTATCCTCATTAGTCATTTAGGTCAACATTGGATCATTCAGAGATCCTCACTGAACTTCTGGAGAGAGTTTGCTGCACTGAAAGTAAAGGGGCTGAATAATTTTGCACGCCCAATTTTTCCGTTTTTGATTTGTTAAAAAGGTTTGAAATATCCAATAAATGTCGTTCCACTTCATGATTGTGTCCCACTTGTTGTTGATTCTTCACAAAAAAATACAGTTTTATATCTTTATGTTTGAAGCCTGAAATGTGGCAAAAGGTCGCAAAGTTCAAGGGGGCCGAATACTTTCGCAAGGCACTGTACATTAACCTTGAGACTGTGATATATAATCATGGACGGAGACACATTTAGAAAGATCCTGTCGTACTGCATTTTATTATTGTATACAAAGAAAAACAAGACACGTGTATAAATGCATGGCTTCAAAACTACTCTTAGTAGCCTCAGTAAGAAGACACTTATCCACAGTGAAATATCACAACCCCCTTTTTTTAAAGAAACATAACATTTGAAATAAATACGTTTGGATTATAACATCTTGCTGATTGCATTGGGGGCATTGCACTTTCACACTATTTACACTTTAAATCTGACTAAATAATCATCACCGTCTCACAGACCCTCAGTGCTCACAGAAAATGTTGCCCTTTACATTCAAACCTCACCCCTTCATCGTCATATTCTATTTTTAAATGTGTTATTGTCAAGTAACCAAAAGTGAAAACTACACATTTTTCCCATTACCAGAATATACAGTATACTGTATACTGTATAAAGACAGGACAATGTACTAGATATAACTTGGTGTCAAACAGAAGACATGCAAGCACTCAATAAAGTGAAGAATATGAATGTGACCAACATATCCCCCTTGAAGGTTACATAAAGTAGACTATACAGGTTACATAAAGTAGACTATACAGGTTACATAAAGTAGACTATACAGGTTACATAATGTAGACTATAGATGTTACATAAAGTAGACTATACAGGTTACATAAAGTAGACTATACAGGTTACATAATGTAGACTATACAGGTTACATAAAGTAGACTATACAGGTTACATAAAGTAGACTATACAGGTTACATAAAGTAGACTATACAGGTTACATAAAGTAGACTATACAGGCTACATAAAGTAGACTAGACAGGTTACATAAAGTAGACTATACAGGTTACATAAAGTAGACTATACAGGTTACATAAAGTAGACTATACAGGTTACATAAAGTAGACTATACAGGTTACATAATGTAGACTATAGATGTTACATAAAGTAGACTATACAGGTTACATAAAGTAGACTATACAGGTTACATAAAGTAGACTATACAGGTTACATAAAGTAGAATATACAGGTTACATAAAGTAGACTATACAGGTTACATAAAGTAGACTATGCAGGTCACATAAAGTAGACTATACAGGTTACATATAGTAGACTATACAGGTTACATGAAGTAGACTATACTGGTTACATGAAGTAGACTATACAGGTTACATAAAGTAGACTATACAGGCTACATAAAGTAGAATATACAGGTTACATAATGTAGACTATACAGGTTACATAAAGTAGACTATACAGGTTACATAAAGTAGACTATACAGGTTACATAAAGTAGACTATACAGGTTACATAAAGTAGACTATACAGGTTACATAAAGTAGACTATACAGGTTACATAAAGTAGACTATACAGGTTACATAAAGTAGACTATACAGGTTACATAATGTAGACTATACAGGTTACATAAAGTAGACTATACAGGTTACATAATGTAGACTATAGATGTTACATAATGTAGACTATACAGGTTACATAAAGTAGACTATACAGGTTACATAAAGTAGACTATACAGGTTACATAAAGTAGACTATACAGGTTACATAAAGTAGACTATACAGGTTACATAAAGTAGACTATACAGGTTACATAAAGTAGACTATACAGGTTACATAAAGTGGACTATACAGGTTACATAAAGTAGACTATACAGGTTACATAAAGTAGACTATACAGGTTACATAAAGTAGACTATACAGGCTACATAAAGTAGACTATACATACAGGTTACATAAAGTAGACTATACAGGTTACATAATGTAGACTATAGATGTTACATAAAGTAGACTATACAGGTTACATAATGTAGACTATAGATGTTACATAAAGTAGACTATACAGGTTACATAAAGTAGACTATACAGGTTACATAATGTAGACTATAGATGTTACATAAAGTACACTATACAGGTTACATAAAGTAGACTATACAGGTTACATAAAGTAGACTATACAGGTTACATAAAGTAGACTATACAGGTTACATAAATTAGACTATACAGGTTACATAAAGTAGACTATACAGGTTACATAAAGTAGACTATACAGGTTACATAAAGTAGACTATACAGGTTACATAAAGTAGACTATACAGGTTACATAAAGTAGACTATACAGGTTACATAATGTAGACTATACAGGTTACATAAAGTAGACTATACAGGTTACATAAAGTAGACTATACAGGTTACATAAAGTAGACTATACAGGTTACATAAAGTAGACTATACAGGTTACATAATGTAGACTATACAGGTTACATAAAGTAGACTATACAGGTTACATAATGTAGACTATACAGGTTACATAAAGTAGACTATAGATGTTACATAAAGTAGACTATACAAGTCACATAAAGTAGACTATACAGGTTACATAGAGTAGACCATAGAGGTTACATAAAGTAGACTATACAGGTTACATAAAGTAGACTATACAAGTCACATAAAGTAGACTATAGATGTTACATAAAGTAGACTATACAAGTCACATAAAGTAGACTATACAGGTTACATAGAGTAGACCATAGAGGTTACATAAAGTAGACTATACAGGTCACATAAAGTAGACTATACAAGTCACATAAAGTAGACTATACAGGTTACATAAAGTAGACTATACAGGTTACATAATGTAGACTATACAGGTTACATAATGTAGACTATACAGGTTACATAAAGTGGACTATACAGGTTACATAAAGTAGACTATACAGGTTATTTACCAGGACTTGGAGTGTAGATGAGTAGATCTGTCAGGTGTGTTAGACAGTAGAGGGGTGTCACTACATTCCTCAGTGTTTGTTTATACTGTAAGGTTATGGTGTCTGTCAGGAACGCCACACCAGACACACCCTTATGTATTCTCTTGGCAGTTAGTCACGTTGTAAAATCTGTGTCCTTGGTGACTCAAAGCAGAATGAGAAAAAAACAACACAGTTATTGGCGGCTTGAAAAAATGAATGTGTTGCGTAAGTTGTTTTCAAAGTCAGCTGAATGCACCTTTAAGTTCATTGAACCGTGGTTATGTGAGTGTGAATTTACGTTGTACTGGGTTTACACCCCTCCCCTAATTGGAGTAATTTAATGGACAACAACACTTAGGCTTTTACTTACAACACTTAGGTTTCAGCTTATACATACTATATACATACACAGTGTATTTGACAATCTTGTTATTTTTAGTCCCACCCTTCAGCTCCTCTCAACCCTCCCATCTGTCTCTGAACATCATCCAGCTTTGATTTCTATTTGCGTATATTTTTCAACTGTGCATTGATGTTTCACAAAAGTTCTGAAGATTTCTATTCCCATAGTTTTTACAGATTGTAAATGAAAGACAAATGTTTAGATTTACTGAAAGCCTTAGTTTCCTGGTGGTTATGAGGAGGGTGTGGTACTGAAACCATTGTTGTGTTCCAGGTGGCAAAGAGACAAAAGTAATTCACCCAATGTTTGTTTAGGTATGTGTGGGTCTTTTAACAACCGTATCTAAAAAAAAATATGTGACTTTATAGTTGGAGAGAACATTCCTTTAAACGCGTCCTGCTACAAGCAGGTCACAAGTTGTTGAACTATCACCTTCCTCACTTTCCCCTCCTTGTTATTATCTCTCCTATCACCTTTCCTGTCCCTCCTATCACCCTTCCTGTCCCTCCGATCACCCTTCCTGCCCCTACTATCACGCCTCCTGTCTCTCCTATCATCCCTCCTGTCTCTTTTATAACCCTTCCTGCCCCTCCTATCACCCTTCCTGTCCCTCCGATCAACCTTCCTGCCCCTACTATCACCCCTCCTGTCTCTCCTATCATCCCTCCTGTCTCTTTCATAACCCTTCCTGCCCCTCCTATCACCCTTCCTGTCCCTCCGATCAACCTTCCTGCCCCTACTATCACCCCTCCTGTCCCTCCTATCACATTTCCTGTCTCTCCTATCATCCCTCTTGTCCCTCCTATCACCCTTACTGTCCTTTTGACATACATTTTTCAATTGTGCTGTGATGTTTCACAAAAGTTCCGAACCAAAAGTCATACACCCAATGTTTGTTTAGATATGTGTTGGTCTAACAATGTTGGTTATACATCTTGTTGACATTCATCCACGGACATCTCGACTTGCATTACACACCCTCACTATAGAAACATTATCTAAAACAAATCATGTGACATAGTTAGAGAGAACATTCCTTTAAATGCGTCCTGCTACAAGCAGGAAACAAGTTGTGGGAGAACCTGAAACACTTTACGAATTGTATCACCTTCCTCACTTTCCCTCCTTGTTATTATCTCTCCTATCACACCTCTAGTCCCTCTTATCACCATTCCTGTCCCTCCTATCACCATTCCTGTCCCTCCTATCACCCCTCTAGTCCCTCCTATCACCATTCCTGTTCCTGCTATCATCCCTCTAGTCCCTCCTATCACCATTCCTGTCCCTCCTATCACCCCTCCTGTTCCACCTATCTTCCCTCCTGTCTCTCCTATCACCCGTCCTGTTCCTCCTATAACCCCTCCTGTTCTAGCTATCTTCACTCCTGTCCCTCCTATAACCCCTCCTGTTCTAGCTATCTTCACTCCTGTCTCTCCTATAACCCCTCCTGTTCTAGCTATCTTCACTCCTTTCTCTCCTATAACCCCTCCTGTTCTAGCTATCTTTACTCCTGTCTCTCCTATCACCCTTCCTGTCCCTCCTATCACCCCTCCTGTTCTAGCTATCTTCACTCATGTCTCTCCTATCACCCCCCCTGTCCCTCCTATCACCCGTCCTGTCCCTCCTATCACCCTTCCTGTCCCTCCTATAACCCCTCTAGTCCCTCCTATCACCCTTCCTGTCCCTCCAATCACCCTTCCTGTCCCTCCAATCATCCTTACTGTCCCTACTATCACCCCTCCTGTCCCTCCTATCACCCCTCTTGTCTCTCCCATCACCCCTCTTGTCCATTTGACATACATTTTTCAACTGTGCTTTGATGATTCACAAAAGTTAAGAACCAAAAGTCATATACCCATTGTTTGTTTAGGTATGTGTGGGTCTTTTAACAACATTGGTTATTCATCTTGTTGACATTTATCCACGGACATCTCAACTTGCATTACACACCCTCACTAAAGAAACATTATCTAAACAAATCATGTGACATAGTTAGAGAGAACATTCCCTTAAACGCGTCCTGCTACAAGCAGGAAACAAGTTGTGGGAGAACCTTCAAACACTTTACGAATTGTATCACCTTCATCACTTTTCCTCCTTGTTGTTATCTCTGCTATCACCCCTCTTGTCTCTCCTATCACCCCTCTTGTCTCTCCTAACACCCGTCTTGTCTCTCCTATCACCCCTGTAGTCCCTCCTATCACCCCTGTAGTCCCTCCTATCACCATTCCTGTCCCTTCTATCACCCCTCTTGTCCCTCCCATCACCCCTCTTGTCCCTCCCATCACCCCTCTTGTCCCTCCCATCACCCCTCCTGTCTCTGTTATCATCAATGCCATGGTTAAACCTTCCTGATTTGGGTGTTTCATTTGTCAGTAATGATTTATTAAGTCACACATTGTAGTATTTAATTTGTAATAGACAGTCTACCACTCCTCTGTTTTAAGGGCATATTTCTCTGACTTAGTCTGTCTCCTGTCCCTCCTTTCACCATGGGAACACCTTCCTGAAAACAATACAACTATGCTTTGCTTATTAAACCTGTTCTGCCTGTTCATGTCCAAAGAGATTAGAATGTTCCAATGTGCAAAACAGGTGAAAAAGTCACACATGCATCATCCAGGGTTGACATGACCACATTTCTGGTTGGTCCATAACTTGTTTCCTGCTTGTAACAGGGTGTGTTTTTTCTTTCTTGTTTCTGGTAGATGAGCTCTAATATTGCAGGTAGATTGTGGCTTCCATCAATGTAATTGTCTGCTAGATTACAAATCTCCCATGTATTTTTTTGTAAATATGTATAATGTACAGTGCCTTGCGAAAGTATTCGGCCCCCTTGAACTTTGCGACCTTTTGCCACATTTCAGGCTTCAAACATAAAGATATAAAACTGTATTTTTTTGTGAAGAATCAACAACAAGTGGGACACAATCATGAAGTGGAACGACATTTATTGGATATTTCAAACTTTTTTAACAAATCAAAAACTGAAAAATTGGGCGTGCAAAATTATGTAGCAAAAGGTCGCAAAGTTCAAGGGGGCCGAATACTTTCGCAAGGCACTGTATTTATCAACTGTGCTGTGATGTTTCACAAAAGTTCCGAACCAAAAGTCATACACCCAATGTTTATTTAGGTATATGTGGGTCTTTTAACAACACCGGTCATGCATCTTGTTGACATTCATCCAAGGACATCTCAACTTGCATTACAAATCCTCAACAACAACAAAAAATCCTGTGACTTGTACTTGGAGAGATCATTCCTTTAAACGCATCCTGATACAAACAGGAAACAAGTTGTGGATGAACCAGAAACATTTTAAGAAGTGCATCACCTTCCTCACTTTCCCCTCCTCTCATCTCTCCCATCCTTGTTATTGTCTCACAAATCCCTCCTGTCTCTCCTATCACCCCTCTTGTGTCTCTATGACCCCACTTGTCTCTCTATCACCCCTTCTGGCTCCCCTATCTCCCCTCCTCTCCCTCATATCACCCCTCATGTACATCCTATCTCCTCTCCTGTCCCTCCTATCACCAATACTGTCTCTCCTATCACCCCTCCTGTCCCTTCTATCACCCTTCCTGTCCCTCCTATCAATCGTCCTATCACCCCTCCTGTCCATCCTATCACCCTTCCTGTCCCTCCTATCACTCCTCCTGTCCCCCCTCCTGTCACTCATCATCCCACCTGTCCCTGCCATAGTTAAACTTTCCTGATTTGGTTGTTTCATTTGTCAGTAATGATTTATTAAGTCACACATTGTAGTATTTAATTTGTAATAGACAGTCTACCTCTTCTCTACTTTAAGGCCAAATATCTCTGACAGAGAGCAGTGAATATTTGCCCGTAGTCTGCCTCCTGTCCCTCCTTTCACCATGGGAACACCTTCCTGAAAACAATACAACTATGCTTTGCTTATTAAACCTGTTCTGCCTGTTCATGTCCAAAAAGATTGGAATGTTCCAATGTGCCAAACAGGTGAAAAGGTCACACATGCATCATCCAGGGTTGACATGACCACATTTCTGGTTGGTCCATAACTTGTTTCCTGCTTGTAACAGGGTGTGTTTTTTCTTTCTTGTTTCTGGTAGATGAGCTCTAATATTGCAGGTAGATTGTGGCTTCCATCAATGTAATTGTCTGCTAGATTACAAATCCCCCATATATATTATATTTTGTCTTTGATATTTTCCCCTGACCCTTCCACCCCTCCCCTAATTGGAGTAATTTAATGGACAACAACACTTAGGCTTCTACTTACAACACTTAGGTTTCAGCTTATACATACTATATACATACACAGTATATTTGACAATCTTGTTATTTTTAGTCCCACCCTTCAGCTCCTCTCAACCCTCCCTTCTGTCTCTGAACATCATCCAGCTTTGATTTCTATTTGCGTATATTTTTCAACTGTGCTGTGATTTTTCATAGATTGCAAATGAAAGATACATGTTTAGATTAAGTTAAAGTCTTAGTTTCATGGTGGTTATGAGGAGGGTGTGGTACTGAAACCATTGTTGTGTTCCAGGTGGCTGTCACGAATCCCGCCGAAGATGGGGCCTCTTCCTGTTCGGGCTGCGCTCGGCGGTCGTCGTCGCCGGCCTATTAGCTGCCATTGATTCCCTTTCCTTTTGTTTCTGTTTATTGGGTTTAATTGGGTACACCTGTTTTGAGTTAGTGTTTCTTTGTAGGGAGAAGATCAGTTTCTACCTTATCGATTCACCTGGGTTTCCAGTGGTGTTGGTGGTTCCCTGGCTGGCTATTCACAATCCCCTCATTTCCTGGAAACAGGGGGCTCTTCAGGGGTGGTCAGACGAGTGTTTGGGTAGGTGTATAGGAGTTTCCATCGGTGCCACGACGGTGGAGAGTCCAGACCAGGTTTCCACTGTGCGCATTCCCCCAGAATATGCCGATTTGGCTATTGCTTTTAGTAAGAAGAAAGTGACCAAATTACCACCCCATCGACGGTGGGATTGCGTGATAAACCTCCAGGAGAACGCTGCACTTCCCCGGAGTCACGTGTACCCACTGTCACAGGAGGAGACGTTGGCTATGGAGACATATGTCACGGAATCTCTGAGACAGGGGTACATTCAGCCCTCATGTCACCCGTCTCTTCAAGTTACTTTTTTGTGAAGAAAAAGGAGGGAGGTCTGCATCTGTGCATTGATTATCGAGGTCTAAATTCTGTCACAGTGGGATTTAGTTATTCGCTACCTCTCATCTCTACCTTTGTGGAATCATTCCACGGAGCACGTTTTTGTACAAAACTGGACCTCAGGAGCGCGTATAATCTGGTGCGTATTCGGGGAGGAGACGAATGGAAAACAGCGTTTAGTACCACATCAGGCCACTATGAGTACCTCGTCATGCCGTATGGGTTGAAAAATGCTCCAGCCGTCTTCCAATCCTTTGTAGATGAGATTCTCAGGGACTTGCACGGGAAGGGTGTGATAGTCTATATTGATGACATCTTGATTTATTCTGCCACACGCGCCGCGCATGTCTCCCTGGTGCGCAAGGTACTTGGGCGACTGCTGGAGCATGACCTATACGTCAAGGCTGAGAAATGTGTGTTCTCCAAACCAGCCGTTTCCTTCCTGGGTTAACACATTTACAGCTCGGGGGTGGTGATGGAGTGTGACCGCATTAACGCCGTGCGTAATTGGCCGACTCCGACCACGGTAAAGGAGGTGCAGCGGTTTTTAGGGTTTGCCAATTACTACCGGAGGTTTATCCAGGGTTTTGGCCAAGTAGCGGCGCCCATTACCTCACTGCTGAAGGGGGGGCCGGTGCGTCTGCGATGGTCGGCAGAGGCTGATGGAGCCTTCAACCAGTTGAAGGCGCTGTTCACTGAAGCTCCCATGTTGGCGCATCCGGACCCTTCGTTAGCATTCATAGTGGAGGTGGATGCGTCCGAGGCTGGGGTTGGAGCCGTGCTGTCTCAGCGCTCGGGCACGCCACCGAAGCTCCGTCCCTGCGCTTTCTTTTCTAAGAAGCTGGGTCTGACTCAAATTATGTCAATTAGCCTATCAGAAGCTTCTAAAGCCATGACATCCTTTTCTGGAATTATCCAAGCTGCAATCCCGTTAACGGGATCGATATGACAACAACCAGTGAAAGTACAAGGCGCCAAATTCAAAAGAACAGAAATGTCATAATTCAAATTCCTCAATAATACATGTATTTTATATCGTTTTCAAGGTAGTCTTGTTGTTAATCCCACCACAGTGTCCGATTTCAAATAGGATTTACGGGGAAACCACCGTAAATGATTATGTTAGGTCACCAACAACTCAGAGAAATACACAGCCAATTTTTCCAGCCAAAGAGAGAGAGAAAAAAAGCACAAATAGAGATAAAATTATTCACTAACCTTTGATAATCTTCATCAGATGACACTCATAGGACTTCATGTTACACAATACATGTATGTTGTGTTTGATAAAGTTCGTATTTATATCAAAACATCTGAGTTTACATTGGCGCGTTACATTCACTAGTTCCAGAAACATCCAGTGATTTTGTATAGCCACATCGATTCAACAGAGATACTCATCATAAATGTAGAATAATACAAGTTATACACATGGAATTATAGATATACCTCTCCTCAATGCAACCGCTGTGTCAGATTTTAAAAAAACTTTATGGAAAAAGAAAACCATGAAATAATCTGAGACGGCGCTCAGAAAAATAGTCGCATAGCTGCCATGTTGGAGTCAACTATAACCATAAATTACATGCTAAATATTCCCTTACCTTTGATGATCTTCATCAGAAAGTCTCCCAGGAATTCCAGGTCCACAATAAATGCTTGATTTGTTCGATAATGTCCATTATTTATGTCCAATTAGCTACTTTTGTTAGCACGTTTGGTACACCTATCCAAACGCTGGAGCTGGTCGACAGTTTCTTCGGACAAAAACTTCAAAAAGTTATATTACATGTCGAAGAAACATTTCAAACTAACTACAGAATCAATCATTAGGATGTTTTTAACATATAGCTTCAGTAAAGTTCCAACCGGAGAATTCCTTTGTGTCTAGAGTAGGAACGGAATGCAGGAAGATATCATGTGCTTTGCGCGTGACTTGGAACTGGCTCTCTGCCAGTAGTCTGATGCATTCCGTTCGTATTCAGCCCCACATCACAGCAGAAGCCTCATTCAAATTTCTATAGATGGTTGACATCTAGTGGAAGCCCTAGGAAGTAAATCTTCATTCATATCTAACAGGGATTTCAAAAGGGAAGGGTTTGAAAATATACCAGCCTCAGATTTCTCACTTCCTGTTTGGATTCCTTCTCAGGTTTTTGCCTGCCATATGAGTTCTGTTATACTCACAGACATCATTCAAACAGTTTCAGAAACTTCAGAGTGTTTTCTATCCAATACTAATAATAATATGCATATATTAGCAAATGAGACTGAGGAGCAGGCCGTTTACTCTGGGCACCTCTGGGCACCTTTCATCCAAGCTACTCAATAGTGCCCCTGCAGCCATAAGAAGTTAAAGGCACAGTCAATTTAGTGTATGTAAACTTCTGACCCATTGGAATTGTAATACAGTGAATTAAGTAAAATAATCTGTCTGTAAACAATTGTTGAAAATTACTTGTGTCATGCGCAAAGTAGATGTCCTAACCGGCTTGCCAAAACTATAGTTTCTTAACAAGGAAAATATGAGTGGTTGAAAAACAAGTTTTAATGACTCCAACCAAAGTGTATGTAAACTTCCCACTTCAACTGTATCTTCTCTTTTGATGTTCTTTCATCTCTCTATGGCTTCTAAACACTATTATGATGTTTCAAATCCTGTCTAATGCAGAATTAGAGTATCTTCTTCTAGAGTATTTTAATGTTTAACATTGGTTTATGTATCTGATCATTTACCAGTTTAACCCATTTTGGCATTAACCCATATTGGCATTGTTGAGCATAGAGCTCAACCCAACAGTGACTACAGGTTTTACAGCAAGCATTGTATGACGCTGATTTTGACTCTACCATTAAAATTCAAAGATGTGGGAATGAGTCGTCTCATTATGGAAAGTCATTTTACCTGACGGTTTTGATATCTGCTCATCATGATCCATTTGACCTACACCTCATGGCACATGAGGGTTAGGTTATGGTTATAGTTTAGATCAGGGTGAGGTAGGGGTTATGGTTAGGGTTTAGAGCCGGGACATCCTTAGGATCCCAGATAGAACTGAACGAGATTAAAAGAATAGCAGTGACCGGACTTTCAATGAGTTCAATCACTACATTTTCACTATCTTTGGTTGTCCTCATAAACAAAGTTGGATTTCTCCTTACATTTTTGGGGTAATATTAAATGAACAAATCATTGAAACAACTTGCATTCATTTGTATTAAGTGTACATATCCCCACGAAGTAGTTAGGTGATGTGGGTGCTGCATTTTTCTCTTTTATTATTTTCAAGGGGTGTGCTGAATTTTTTTTTTTTGCCTACACTACAGACATCTTATCTGTCCGCTAATACGCCACTATTAAAGGCCCAGTGCACTACTTTTGCGGAGAGAAAAAATAAATATTCCGATTTTTTTTCATGGGATGCTGCACCCTACTTCCCGCGGCTATGTAAGCATATATTTTTTTGTTGGTCAAATTCACTACAGAATTCTTTTTACAGTGTGTCTGTGTGGTTGAGTTGTAAAATTCCAATGGAAAGTACCATATTTCTGCCCCAGAAGACGAGGGTTCAATTCCCGCTTTCTTCATTAACTCCTTCTCTGTCTCCTCCTCTTTCTAATATGTCTAAATAAAACATTGAAAACATTCTGCAAAAATATTCTCCATATGACCTTATCATCAATCAATATTTAAGCTATATACATTTGCATTTTTAAACCATTTGAGAGACACAGTCTGCAAAAAAAATGTTTTGTTCTATTGCTCTATCACTCTTAAAAACACCAATACTCAGATTCAAGAACCACTTTGGTTGTTTCAAAGTATTTATATTCTGTTTTAAAACACTTTCTGTGTATCATAACACTTACATCAGGGTTTATATTCAAACACTCTCCAATCACCAGATCTCAGGTTAGGAACACTACTTTCATGGTTTCATGGAGTCTTTCTTGAGGTTTTGAAGAACTGATAGCATGGTTGTGGTCACTTCCATTCAATTCCAGTCCATTCAGAAAGTCAACCAAATTCCAATTCCACATTTTCCCAATTGAAAAGCATTGAAGAGAATTGGAATTGGATGTGTACTTCCAGAATTGACTGGAATGGACATGGAATTGACCCCAACCCTGACTGATAGAGAATAAGAGAGTGAAATGTGGCCTTGCCTTCCCTATCAGCCTGGAAAAGGGCCTAAATATATTTTAACCCTGTGAGACTTAGCGTTGTAATATTACAATGTGACCTACATTGGATCCTGTACAGTGGTGTAAAGTACTTAAGTAAAAATCCTTGAAAGTACTACTTAAGTCGTTGTTTGGGGTATCTGTACTTTACTTTACTATGTATATTTTTCACTACTTTACATTTTTTACTTTACTACATTCCTAAAGAAAATCTATACTTTTTTCTCCATCCATTTTCCCTGACACCCAAAAGTACTCTTTGAATGCTTAGCAGGACAGGAAAATGGTCTAATTTACACACTTATCAAGAGAACATTCCTGGTCAACCCTACTGCCTCTGATCTGGAGGACTCACTAAATACAGAACATTCCTGGTCAACCCTACTGCCTCTGATCTGGAGGACTCACTAAATAGAGAACATTCCTGGTCAACCCTACTGCCTCTGATCTGGAGGACTCACTAAATACAGAACATTCCTGGTCATCACTACTGCCTCTGATCTGGAGGACTCACTAAATAGAGAACATTCCTGGTCAACCCTACTGCCTCTGATCTGGAGGACTCACTAAATACAGAACATTCCTGGTCAACCCTACTGCCTCTGATCTGGAGGACTCACTAAATACAGAACATTCCTGGTCATCACTACTGCCTCTGATCTGGAGGACTCACTAAATAGAGAACATTCCTGGTCATCACTACTGCCTCTGATCTGGAGGACTCACTAAATAGAGAACATTCCTGGTCATCATTACTGCCTCTGATCTGGCGGATTAAACACATGTTTCGTTTGCAAATGATGTTAGAATGTTGGAGCACTTTTAGACTTTTACTCAAGTAGGATTTTACTGGGTGGCTTTCACTTTTACTGGAGTCATTTTCTATTAAGGAATCTTTACTTTTACAATTGGATACTATTTCCTCCACTGATCCTGTACAAGTCTTAAGCGAAATGATCATGTCAAACACTAAACAGTGAATCTACTTAGACCCAGATGTATCTCTCAGTAGTCATTTTGTTGTGTGCCATTAATGATTATTGCGGCATCAATGCCCTTGCTGATGGAAGGAGGTTTTCACTCAAAATCTCACGATACATGGACCTAGTCATTCTTTCCTTTACACGGATCAGTCTTTCTGGTCCCTTTGCAGAAAAACAGCCCAAACGCATGATGTTTCCACCCCCATGCTTCACAGTAGGTATGGTGTTCTTTGGATGCAACTCAGCATTCTTTGTCCTCCAAACACAACGAGTTGAGTTTTTACCAAAATGTTCTATTTTGGTTTCATCTGACCATATAACATTCTCCCAATCTTCTTCTGGATCATCCAAATGCTCTCTAGCAAACTTCAGATGGGCCTGGACATGTACTGGCTTAAGCAGGGGAACACGTCTGGCACTGCAGGATTTGAGTCCCTGGCGGCATAGTGTGTTACTGATGGTAAGCTTTGTTACTTTGGTCCCAGCTCTCTGCAGGTCATTCACTAGGTCCCCCCGTGTGGTTCTGGTATTTTTGCTCACCGTTCTTGTGATCATTTTGACCCCACGGGGTGAGATCTTGCGTGGAGCCCCAGATCAAGGGAGATTATCAGTGGTCTTGTGTGTCTCCTAATAATTGCTCCCACAGTTTTTTTCTTCAAACCAGGCTGCTTACTTATTGCAGATTCAGTCTTCCCAGCCAGGTGCAGGTCTACAATTTTGTTTCTGGTGTCCTTTGACAGCTCTTTGGTCTTGGCCACAGTGGAGTTTGGAGTGTGACTGTTTGAGGTTGTGGACAGGTGTCTTTTATACTGATAGCAAGTTCAAACAGGTACCATTAATATAGGTAACGTTGTGGAGGACAGAGGAGCCTCTTAAAGAACAAGTTACAGGTCTGTGAGAGCCAGAAATCTTGCTTGTTTGTAGGTGACCAAATACTTATTTTCCACCATAATTTGCAAATAAATTAATTAAAAATCCTACAATGTGATTTTCTGGATTTTTCTTCTCATTTTGTCTGCCATAGTTGAAGTGTACCTATGATGAAAATTACAGGCCTCTCTCATCTTTTTAAGTGGGAAAACTTGCACAATTGGTGGCTGACTAAATACTTTTTTTGCCCCACTGTAGTTAAGCCTACTAATCTTCTATGTTGTTATTTTTTGCTTTGTGCTTTGCATTTTGAAGTACATGCAAATTGCTTTACAAATAAAGGTGTTATTATTAGTATTGTCATTCGAACTATTATTATTTACAAGTGGGGCTTCAATACCCAACCTATAGGCTAATGCAAATGAGGTCACTTGAGGTGTGACCTGTTGAGCAACAATATGTGAAAATAAAGCCGGGTAGACACTACAAGTTTTTAGGACGATCTACAGGCTCCTGATCAGCTCCAGGAGCATTTTCCCAAATCTTTAGATCAAACCCAGAGTAAAACATAATGCCACAGTCTCGTAAAGTGTAAGCACATAACCGATTTGCGGATGATGGCTCCCATAGGCTCCCGGGCACTCTACGGGCACATACGGCATCCCGAAAATGTTCAAACATGTTGAATATATTCGGCCTCAATTAGTAGTCAACACATAGTAGTCCAAACATACTGCCGATTACTAGTGCATTACGATTTGACTTGACTGAATAGTTCAATATTAGACCAGTCAAAACATTTGTATTGTATTACAGCCATAACTAGTGGGAAAGGATTTCAGTAAATGTATGAAAGCTAAGAGAAAGCCTGTGGGTGTGTCAGGGGGTGGGCACCTGACAGATCCTATATAAAACAAGTGAGCAGACCCACTCTCACACTGTATATCTTTAGTATCCTTATAGAAGCATAGAAACTACTTCTGTTACTACTCTCACACAGTGCTTGAGACTGACAGATCTTCACTGCAAACATGAACAGCAAAGTTTCTCAGTCTGGTGAGTAGCCTTTAGGTTATAAAGATGGGAACTCAAGCCAATAGTATTGATTCCTTTTTTGATGTGCTTTTTCCTTTGATCTTCATGTGCTCTAGAAATATAATGATGCATAGCAGTGGGGAGCATTATTTTATATTACTCCCCTTTTATTTTTTTGTCAAGTTGACACAAAATGTTAACATTATTAGTTACATTATAATGTACAAGTCAGTGGAGTAATTAATTTTGTTTTTATTCTTGTATGCGCTTATTGTCTATGACTGTTTTAGAGCACTACCTTCTCTATCTTTCCTTCTCTTTCTCACTTGCTGTAATGATTCTAAAAAAGGAACACATGGATTATACATTTATGTTTGTACGGTGGCCTTTGTTTATATATTGAAACCAAGAGATTGCTTGGTATTTGATGGGAGTCAATTTAGCAAAAAATTATAATGGCATAAAAACAGTTTAGCACATACAGATGTAGGATCTTAATTTGATAAATATTTTGTTGCTGAAGGTTTTCCTGCACAGCAGCAAATGCAAAATTGTAGTGGATTTGCATTTTAAGTACTCTAAAGTTTCTAATGTCCACTTTGAAAGTCCAGACTTGATTTTCCCTAATCCATATAATAATTCACATTTCCTATTGCTGCAGGATTATTTTCCTGCTGTAGCAAACAGGCTAAAATTAAGATCCTGCATCTGTAGAGGCAATGCTCACAGATTGTTTTGTGCAGACCATGAAGAAACAAATTGTTTTTGCCATTACTCAAAATGTGCTAACAAGCAGTACATGAAGTCTAGACCTCTTAAAAAAGTTAACAAGTGTTCTTGTTATCCAACAGGAATCCAACTGCATACACAAAATGGGGAGATCCGCATTGTTCTGGTCGGGAAGACAGGAGCTGGGAAAAGTGTTGCAGGAAACATCATTCTAGGGGAAAAAGCTTTCCCATCAAAAATCTCCTCTATTTCTCAGACAAAAAACTGTCACAAGAGAAGAGGGAAGGTGGGTGAGCAAAGTGTAGCTGTTATTGACATCCCAGGTTTGTTTGATACTTCATTGTCCAATGAAGAGTCACTGAAAAAGATTGCTGAATGCATCTCTTTCTCTGCACCTGGTCCCCATGTGTTCCTGATTGTGATCCAGCTGGGAAGATTCACTGAAGAGGAACAGAAAACTGTGGAGATGATTAAGACATTATTTGGGGATGAAGCATCCAAATACACCATGGTTCTCTTCACACATGGAGACTTTCTTCATGGTGATGATGATGATGATGATGATGTAACAATTGCACAGTTCCTGCTTGGAAATCCACATCTGGATAGTGTTATTTCCCAATGCAATGGGAGATATCATGTCTTCAACAAGAAAGATAAGAATCGCTCCCAGGTCACTGAGCTGCTTGAGAAGATCAACACGATGGTGAAGATGAATGGAGGAAGCCACTACACCACTGATATGTTCCAGGAGGCTGAGAGAGCGATTGAAGAGGAGAAGAACAGGATCCTGAGAGAGAATGAAGAGAAGATACGCAGAGAGGAGGAGAAACTGAAGAAAGAAAAAATGATCCAAGAGGCTCGGGAAAAAGAGCTTAAAGAGAAGAATGAGAGGATCCTGAGAGAGAACGAAGAGCAGAAACGCAGACAGAATGAACTGAAGCAAGATACACAAGAGGCTCAGGAGAAAGCTATTAAAGAGGAGAAGAAGAGAATCCAGAGAGAGAAGGAAGAGCAGAGACTCAGGGAGGAGGAACTGGAGAAACTGAAACTGGAAAACGAGGCTAAAGATAAAGAAATAAAGGAGCTGAGGGAAAAACATGAAAGGGAGGCAAGAGAGAGAGCTGAAGGAAGAAATGGCTTTCTATATAGTTTTATTAAAAAAGCTGCTGAAGTGTGGAAAACAGCAGTAAAAGATAGGTGCAGTACACAATGAAAATCTGAAACAATGCTGTTCAAGAGTCCCGAGCTTAGTCACATTGAATGCATTCATATACAGTGTACACTGTTGCCATTCTACTGTTATAGCCTGTAACTATAGCATTGACTTCTATAGATGTATATTCTATAGCTTACATAAAGATTTATGACATTTATCCTGGCTCTGCTGTGTCTGTGATTTGTTTCCATTTATGTCAATAGTAAACATTATGTAATGACAATTTAAGACAAATACTAGACAACATTGAATGTAATCTATTGTTTCATTGATATTCAGTGAGGATATTTTCTTAAAATAACACAAATAATCATCATGACAGTTTATTAAAGCTGGTAATTAGCTACGTATGTGATTTTAGGGTAGCTTTCATGCATTGGCATTATAAATCAAATATGTTTTAATCAACAACAAAAAATAAAAAAACGTATTCATGTTGTGCATAACACTCCATGACTTGGTCATTCCTTGAACAAATGGGTTGGTGTTCATACCATTGTCAATATGACATCATCAATATGGGACAGAACAGTGGAATTATTTATATGGATGCACACAGTTGTCCAGACTGTAAATCATGCTGTTTAAACAGTGAAGTAATAATGAGACTCTCTTTTCTTGACCAGTGACCTGACTGGGAAAACCTCCAGGTCTATAACTAAGGCCTGGAGTTTTCCCTGGTCAGGTCCTGTATAGCTTCTCCTAGAAGTAAAGGTTACGAGGAATGGAAGCCATTGACGGTTATTGAGACACAGACATGTGAGCCATGGCGGCCTAGTCTGTCTGGATCCTCCAGGCCAGCAGAGGGAGAAAATAAAATCCTAAACTCTGGGACCAACTGACAAATTGGCATCCTATTCCATATATAATGCACTACTTTTGACCAGAACACATGGGGCTTTGTTCAAAGTAGTACGCTATATATGGAATAGGGTGCCATTTCATCCCAAACAGACAAAGAACCAGCAGGCCTATGAAATCAAAAGTGCAAAGATTATCATCAATAGTGTAAAACAGAGTAAAGATGATGTACACCTCATCACTTTATATACAATTATTACACTCAGTTCTCTAATCTCTCACACACAGGTACGGGGAAATGACCAGCGAACATTTAACATTTCAATACAGACATCAGGGGACAAACCTTCGTCATTCAGTCACACACATACTATCTCTCCCTCTGACACACATACTATCTCTCCCTCTGACACACGTGCAGGCACACACACACACGTGCAAGCACACACACACGTGCAGGCACACACACACACACACGTGCAGGCGCACACACACACACACACGTGCAGGCGCAGACACACACACACACGTGCAGGCGCACACACACACACACACACACACACACACACACACACTTGGGTGGAATAATCTGTACAATAAGGAGAATTGCTTTTCATGCTGTTTCAAAGTTACACAGGCTGTTAAAACATGCTGAGGATACCTGGATCATAGTGGGTTATGGGAAGAACACTGAGGTTTGAGGCAAGAAGAAGCACCTGTTTGAATTCAATACAAATCTCAAGCACCACCCAGACCAGTGAAAAATCATTAATAGGAATCAAATAGAAAGATTCAGAGTGTAGAAAGTGAGTGAACAAACCAGGGACACACTGACATTATCAAATGAAGCCAGGTCAACAACCAATATATAAGAACTCAAATGAATAAGTAGAAGAAAATAATGAATTCACACACACACACACACACACACACACACTTTGTTGTCAGTCAGTCAGTCAGCCCACTAGGGGGAGCCCTACTTAAGTCTGTCCCTCCGGTAGGGGCAGCCAAGACACGCAAGGCGCGGACAGAGGAGCGAGACCATTCGCCTCCTTCAGGCACACAGAAGGAAAGCGCAAACCAATAAGACAGCAGCCCGGACAGGAAATTAACTCATTTTGCTCAGGGGCAGGGCCAGCAGAGGGGTCCGGGATTGCAGTGCGGAAGCTGCTAGCCTTCCAGCCAATCGGACGTCCGACGACCACCGTTGTTGTTGTCCAGACGGGGGACAGGAGGGAGGGAGTGGGGGAGTTGGAGACTGGATAGAACTAGCCGTTAGGTTGCAGAAACAGGGAGGAAGAGGACGGGGCTGGGTGTAGTAGATGTCTCCCTGGTGTAGGGACAGCGCCCTCTAGTGTGTCAGGAGACATGCTTCAGTCCATAGGCTCCCCCAGAGAAAAATCTTCCTCCTCTTCCTCTTCCAGAGGATCCAGAGACACCATGTCCAGGTCCAGAGGCAGCCCTGAATCATCTGACACGTCCTCCGCCATCCCTCCCTTCTCCTTCTTCCTTTCATCCTCCACCATCCCTCGCTTCTCCTTCCATCCTCCACCATCCCTCCCTTCTCCTTTCATCCTCCACCATCCCTCCCTTCTCCTTCCTCCTTTCATCCTCCACCATCCCTCCCTTCTCCTTCCTCCTTTCATCCTCCACCATCCCTCCCTTCTCCTTCCTCCTTTCATCCTCCACCATCCCTCCACCATCCCTCCCTTCTCCTTCCTCCTTTCATCCTCCTCCACCATCCCTCCCTTCTACTTCCATCCTCCACCATCCCTCCCTTCTCCTTTCTCCTTTCATCCTCCACCATCCCTCCCTTCTCCTTTTATCCTCCACCATCCCTCCCTTCTCCTTCCTCCTTTCATCCTCCACCATCCCTCCCTTCTCCTTCCTCCTTTCATCCTCCACCATCCCTCCCTTCTCCTTTCATCCTCCACCATCCCTCCCTTCTCCTTCCTCCTTTCATCCTCCACCATCCCTCCTTCTCCTTCCTCCTTTCATCCTCCACCATCCCTCCCTTCTCCGTCCTCCTTTCATCCTCCACCGTCCTTCCTTTGTCCTTCCTCCTCCACCACCTCTTCTTCCTCCACTTTCTGCAGGTCGTGGTCGGGGTACCGGAGGAGGGCGAGGGTTCGCCCTAGCTCGGGGTGCAGGGGAGGGACTGGCAGTTTAGGGTTGGCACGTGGAGAAAGAATTTCCCCCTAAGGGGGGAGAGGCGCAGGTGTCAGGCTGCTGGAGAGCATTTTAGCAACATGAAATCGTATTAAAATCTGTTTATATAGACCCCCAGGAAGAATGACATTTTAATTTTTACATTTTCTGACAAGTAAGCAATTGGATAAGGTAATTTTCACTTTTTCATAAATTCTTAGAATGTTTGGGAATTACATATACTAAAGCATATTGATTAATACAAGCACATAAATGCATTTTGAAATGACCTAATTAATGAAAATGAACACAATGTAATGTAGTATAGTGCAAGTTGACAGATGCATTGATCTTTCAATTCATAATTATTGTTTTTTTTACTGATCTATACATGAGTTATTGAGATAGGAATAATGCCCATATTTGTTTTATTATTCATCTGTGATCCTACTCATGTACGTCTCTGAGCAGCAGTATTCCATTTTGCTCATCACTAAGGACATACAAATCTCTTCTCTCGTCTACTTACTGTTGCTTTCAGAAGCTGAAATCAGCAATGACCTGAGACTGGTTTTGGTTGGTCTGAGTGGATTGGAGAAGAGTGCAGCATGAAACACCATCATGGGCCAAAAGCTGTTTGATTCCAGAATCAGTCCCAAGTCACTGACCCTGAAGAGTGAGAGCAGAGAGAGAGACGGGGCTGTGTGGGAGGACAGTGATGGTTGTGGACACTCCAGGTCTGCTCAACAGTGACCTCTCTGAAGAGGAAGTCAGAGATTAGATTGAGAGGTCTTTGTCTCTCTCTAACACCAGGTCCCCATGCCTTCCTACCGGTCATTCAGCTGGGCCGCTTCACAGAGCAAGAGAAGAGAGTGATGGAGACACTGGAGAAGATGTTAAGTCCCTCTGTCAGTGAATATACCATAGTGCTTTTTAGTTATGGAGACACTTCCGTAGAGCTGTTTTTTTAGAGAAGACCAAAACCTGAAGAATTTTGTTCAGAAATGGGAAGGCAGTTTCCAAGTGTTCAACAATGATGTTAAGTGCGATACCAATCAGGTCAGAGAGCTTTTAGACAAAGTAGAACAGGTAATAAGACAGAGTATGCAAAATTATGAAGATAGTCGAATAATTACACTAAACATCATCACTTCTTCTTTGGATTTGACTGTGGTTTCTCATCAGGATGTTAATCAAAGCATCAGAGCCTGTGAACAGTGCTACATTTTACAAGGTAAAAATCTGTCTTTCTGCCCTTAACAAGGCAGTGTTCCACGGTAAACCATCATTGTAAACAAGAATGTGTTCTTAACTGATCTGCCTCGTTAAATAAAGGTTAAATAATAATTAGGCCCCAATCTATGGATTTCGTATGACTGGGCAGGGGCCCAGCCAATCAGAATGAGTTTCCCCACGAAAGGGCTTTAATACAGACAGAAATACTCCTCAGTTTCATCAGCTGTCTGGATGGCTGGTCTCAGACATTTCAAGGTCCTGAAGTGGCCTACCCAGTCTCCAGATCTCAACCCCATAGAAAATCTTTGGAGGGAGTTGAAAGTCCGTGTTGCCCAGCAACAGCCCCAAGACATCACTGCTCTAGAGGAGATCTGCATGGAGTATTGGGCCAAAATACCAGCAACAGTGTGTGAAAACCTTGTGAAGACTTACAGAACACGTTTGACCTCTGTCATTGCCAACAAAGGGTATATAACAAAGTATTGAGATAAACTTTTGTTATTGACCAAATACTTATTTTCCACCATAATTTGCAAATAAATTCATTAAAAATCCTACAATGTGATTTTCTGGAGAAAAAAATCGCATTTTGTCTGTCATAGTTGAAGTGTTCCTGTGATGAAAATTACAGTCCTCTCATCTTTTTAAGTGGGAGAACTTGCACAATTGGTGGCTGACTAAATACTTTTTTGCCCCACTGTAGATGTCATCCTAACTAACTCGCCCTCCAAATACACCTGTCCGGGGTATCCTGGAATGACATTGACCTCATCCCGTCAGTAGATGATGCCTGGCTATTCTTTAAAAGTGCCTTCCTCACCATCTTAAATAAGCATGCCCCTCTCAAAAAATGTAGAACTAGGAATAGATATAGTCCTTGGTTCACTCCAGACCTATCTGCCCTTGACCAGCACAAAAACATCCTGTGGCGTTTTGCATTAGCATCGAATAGCCCCGGTGATATGCAACTTTTCAGGGAAGTTAAGAACAAATATACACAGGCAGTTAGAAAAGCTAAAGCAAGATTTTTCAAACAGAAATTTGCATCCTGTAGTACTAACTCAAAAAAGTTATGGGACACTGTAAAGTCCATGGAGAATAAGAGCACCACCTCCCAGCTGCCCACTGCTCTGAGGCTAGGAAACACTGTCACCACCGATAAATCCACTATAATTGAGAATTTGAATAAGCATTTCTCTACGGCTGGCCATGCCTTCCACATGGCTACCCCTACCCCGGTCAACTGCCCGGCACCCTCCACATCAACCCGCGAAAACCCCCACCATTTCTCCTTTACCCAAATCCAGATAGCTGATGTTCTGAAAGAGCTGCAAAATCTGGACGCCTACAAATCAGCCGGATTAGACAATCTGGACCCTCTCTTTCTAAAATGATCTGCCGAAATTGTTGCAACCCCTATTACTAGCCTGTTCAACCTCTCTTTCGTATCGTCTGAGATTCCCAAAGATTGGAAAGCTGCCGTGGTCATCCCCTCTTCAAAGGGGGTGACACTCTAGACCCAAACTGCTACAGACCTATATCAATCCTACCCTGTTTTTCTAAGGTCTTCGAAAGCCAAGTTAACAAACGACCTCTTAGAACTACCCATCCCGGAATCGGGAGAATTGTCATCAACTGACACTAATTAGCATAACGCAACGGACAAAAAAATCTTACTAGAAAATATTCAGATTCATGAAATCACAAGTGAAATATATTGAAACACAGTTTAGCCTTTTGTTAATCACCCTGTCATCTCAGATTTTGATATTATGCTTTACAGCCAAAGCAAGACAAGCATTTGTGTAAGTTTATCGATAGCATAGCATAGCATAATGTCCAGCTAGCACCAGGTAACTTGGTCACGAACATCAGAAAAGCAATCAAATTAAATCGTTTACCTTTGATGAGCTTCGGATGTTTTCACTCACGAGACTCCCAGTTAGACAGCAAATGTTCCTTTTGTTCCATAAAGATTGTTTTTGGAGCCGAAATACCTCCGTTTGTTCTTCACGTTTGGCTGAGAAATCGACCGGAAATTGAGGTCACAACAACGGTGAAAAATATTCCAAATTAGATCTATAATATTGACAGAAACATGGCAAACGTTTTTTTATAATCAATCCTCAAGGTGTTTTTCAAATATCTATTCGATAATATATCAACCGGGACAGTTGGCTTCTTAGTAGGAGCGAGAGAAACAATTGCCGCATTTGTCTATTATGCACAAATCAATCCTCAAGAGCCACCAGCTGACCACTGACGCAATGTTGTCGTTCACGCTCATTTTTCAAAATAAAAGCCTGAAACTATGTCTTGTGATACTAAACACATTAGGGAAGCCATAGAAAAAGGAATCTGGTTGATATCCCTTTCACTGCTCAATAGGGACACATAGGAACGCAGAGGTTTCTAAATAAGAGTCACTGTCTGATTGGATTTTTCTCAGGCTTTCGCCTGCTATATCAGTTCTGTTATACTCACAGACAATATTTTTACAGTTTTGGAAACTTTAGAGTCTTTTCTATCCTAATCTGTCAATTATATGCATATTCTAGCATCTGATCCTGAAAAATAGGCCGTTTACTTTGGGAACGTTATTTTTCCAAAAATAAAAATAGTGCCCCCTAGTTTCAAGAGGTTTTAACAAACAGATTACTGACCATTTCGAATACCACAATACCTTCTCCGCTATGCAATCTGGTTTCAGAGCTGGTTATGGGTGCTCCTCAGCCACGCTCAAGGTTCTAAATGACATCATAACCGCCATTGATAAGAGACATTACTGTGCAGCCGTATCCATCGACCTGGCCAAGGCTTTCAACTCTGTCAATCACAACATTCTTATTGGCAGACTCGACAGCCTTGGATTCTCAAATGATTGCCTCGCCTGGTTTACCAAATACTTCTTTGATAGAGTTCTGTGTGTCAAATTGGAGGGCCTGTTTCCAGACCTCTGACAGTCTCTATGGGTGTGCCACAGGGTTCAATTCTTGGGCCGACTCTCTTTTCTATATACATCAATGATGTTGCTCTTGCTACTGGTGATTTTAGACTGTAAACTCTCCTTCCAGACTCACATTAAGCATCTCCAATCCAAAATTAAATCTAGAATCGGCGTCCTATATCGCAACAAAGCATCCTTCACTCATGCTGCCAAACATACCCTCGTAAAACTGACCATCCTACCGATCCTCAACTTCGGTGATGTCATCTATAAAATAGCCTCCAACACTCTACTCAGCAAATTGGATGCAGTCTATCACAGTGCCATCCGTTTTGTCACCAAAGCCCCATACACTACCCACCATTGTGACCTGTACGCTCTCGTTGGTTGGCCCCCGCTTCATACTCGTCGCCAAACCCACTGGCTACAGGTTATCTACAAGTCTCTGCTAGGTAAAGCCCCTCCTTATCTCAGCTCACTGGTCACCATAGCAGCACCCACTCGTAGCACGCGCTCCAGCAGGTATATCTCACTGGTCACCCCCAAAGCCGATTCCTCCTTTGGTCGTCTTTCCTTCCAGTTCTCTGCTGCCCATGACTGGAACTAATTTCAAAAATTTCTGAAGCTGGAGACTCACATCTCCCTCACTAGCTTTAAGCACCAGCTGTCAGAGCAGCTCACAGATCACTGCACATGTACATAGCCCATCTGTTAACAGCCCATCTATCTACCTACCTCATCCCCATACTGGTATTTATTTATTTATTTATTTTGCTCCTTTGCACCCCAGTATCTCAACCTGCACATTCATCTTCTGCCGATCTACCATTCCAGTGTTTAATTGCAATATTGTAATTACTTCGCCACCACAGCCTATTTATTTCCTTAACTTACCTCATTTGCACTCACTGTATATAGACTTTTTGATTTATTTTGTTCTACTGTATTATTGACTGTATGTTTTGTTTATTCCATGTGTAACTCTGTGTTGTTGTATGTGTGGAATTGCTACGCTTTATCTTGGCCAGGTCGCAGTTGCAAATGAGAACTTGTTCTCAACTAGCCTACCTGGTTAAATAAAGGTGAAATAAAAAATAAAAAACATTGTTTGTAACATGTTTTCACAACAAATATATTTCATTAAGCTGTTGCCAACCCCTCACTGTGTTTGAGAAAATAATGAAGAAGAGAGGAGGAGATAGAAACGCATGGTGGTGAGATATTCTGTAGTTAAAAGTAATGTCTCAGCCAATTAATTATTAAAATATAGTTAAAGGTTATTTATCAGACAATTCATTGTAGAAATATTAAGCTAGCCCAATTATTAGGCAATTCAATATCAAATGCAAATGTATTGATGGATAACTCTGTAAGGCGCCTTGCACAATCAATGAACCAAAAGCATCGCCCAGGTCTATACGTTATCTCCAAGACTCATGGATAAAAAGTTTGTAGCTTAGCATAAGTTAACCAGTCCATTCAGTATGCACACTAAAAAGTATACACTTAAATGTAATTGCTACTATTTTTTATTTTATGTACATGCTAAACCAATTATCTACCAAAGACATCTTGAATCAGTTTTTTTATGTTTATGTCATGCATAATATGTATTGTATAACAGCACAATCATTATTTGAATTAAGTTGGGCTCTACAGGTCTAAAGTACGCATATGCATACGCTCTAATATGTGTTCGAGTGTTTGTTTGAATAAATCATCGCCTTAGAAAATGCTGTCCATTTAGTTGTGTTCGGCTTTGAAACAACATCCACAACGATCATCTTTTCCACTCAGTTTCAACCCGTTGGTTCTTCAAATTTACCAATCACGGTGAGGTGAGTGTTAAAATAACTACACTGTTGTGATGATGTGTTTGATGTGATTTTCAAATTGCATTTGCTTCTACACCTGCATTGCTTGCTGTTTGGGGTTTTAGGCTGGGTTTCTGTACAGCACTTTGAGATATCAGCTGATGTAAGAAGGGCTTTATAAATACATTTCCCTCCTTGACTCAACACTGAGAATTCCGAGGTGACTTAACCTGTCATCAACCACGGTTATCCTGAGGTGGGTTTTAATCAGTTTTAGAGCTGAGAAGCTTCTCTCGCAAGAAGCACTGCTGACTGGTGTAACAACAGAAATCTTGCAAAGTCGAAATAGCTCATGGAAGACCTCTTTAGAAGGTTCTAGAAGCACAACAAAGTAAAGGAGAGTAGATGGTCTGTCTCTTTCACTTTTTTCTCTCCTATCGAGAAGCCCCCTGGTTTGATGAACCTCATGTTTGAGGTCCTCTAAATCTGACTCAAAGGTCTGAGCAAAGTCAAACAGAAGCTCCTCATTCAAAAATGCTGTTCTCTTTGGGTTGAGAGACTGGACCCCTTGCATTATCTCACAATTCTTCTTTGAAAAACGCCTCTGTCAAGACTGTCAAGCACCTGATAAAACATAGCTTTTTTGAAGCTCTCACCATCACTTTGGTCACAACATTGACGAATACGCTGATTCGGTGTGTGAGTTCATTAGAACGTGCGTTGAAGATGTCGTTCCCATAGCAACGATTAAAACATTCCCTAACCAGAAACCGTGGATTGATGGCAGCATTCGCGTGAAACTGAAAGCGCGAACCACTGCTTTTAATCAGGGCAAGGTGTCTGGTAACATGACCGAATACAAACAGTGCAGCTATTCCCTCCGCAAGGCTATCAAACAAGCTAAGCGTCAGTACAGAGACAAAGTAGAATCTCAATTCAACGGCTCAGACACAAGAGGCATGTGGCAGGGTCTACAGTCAATCACGGACTACAGGAAGAAATCCAGCCCAGTCACGGACCAGGATGTCCTGCTCCCAGGCAGACTAAATAACTTTTTTGCCCGCTTTGAGGACAATACAGTGCCACTGACACGGCCTGCAACGAAAACATGAGGTCTCTCCTTCACTGCAGCCGAGGTGAGTAAGACATTTAAACGTGTTAACCCTCGCAAGGCTGCAGGCCCAGACGGCATCCCCAGCCGCGCCCTCAGAGCATGCGCAGACCAGCTGGCCGGTGTGTTTACGGACATATTCAATCAATCCCTATACCAGTCTGCTGTTCCCACATGCTTCAAGAGGGCCACCATTGTTCCTGTTCCCAAGAAAGCTAAGGTAACTGAGCTAAACGACTACCGCCCCGTAGCACTCACTTCCGTCATCATGAAGTGCTTTGAGAGACTAGTCAAGGACCATATCACCTCCACCCTACCTGACACCCTAGACCCACTCCAATTTGCTTACCGCCCAAATAGGTCCACAGATGATGCAATCTCAACCACACTGCACACCGCCCTAACCCATCTGGACAAGAGGAATACCTATGTGAGAATGCTGTTCATTGACTACAGCTCGGCATTCAACACCATAGTACCCTCCAAGCTCGTCATCAAGCTCGAGACCCTGGGTCTCGACCCCGCCCTGTGCAACTGGGTACTGGACTTCCTGACGGGCCGCCCCCAGGTGGTGAGGGTAGGCAACAACATCTCCTCCCGGCTGATCCTCAACACTGGGGCCCCACAAGGGTGCGTTCTGAGCCCTCTCCTGTACTCCCTGTTCACCCACGACTGCGTGGCCACGCACGCCTCCAACTCAATCATCAAGTTTGCGGACGACACAACAGTGGTAGGCTTGATTACCAACAACGACGAGACGGCCTACAGGGAGGAGGTGAGGGCCCTCGGAGTGTGGTGTCAGGAAAATAACCTCACACTCAACGTCAACAAAACTAAGGAGATGATTGTGGACTTCAGGAAACAGCAGAGGGAACACCCCCCTATCCACATCGATGGAACAGTAGTGGAGAGGGTAGAAAGTTTTAAGTTCCTCGGCATACACATCACAGACAAACTGAATTGGTCCACTCACACAGACAGCATTGTGAAGAAGGCGCAGCAGCGCCTCTTCAACCTCAGGAGGCTGAAGAAATTCGGCTTGTCACCAAAAGCACTCACAAACTTCTACAGATGCACAATCGAGAGCATCCTGGCGGGCTGTTTCACCGCCTGGTACGGCAACTGCTCCGCCCTCAACCGTAAGGCTCTCCAGAGGGTGGTGAGGTCTGCACAACGCATCACCGGGGGCAAACTACCGGCCCTCCAGGACACCTACACCACCCGATGTCACAGGAAGGCCATAAAGATCATCAAGGACATCAACCACCCGAGCCACTGCCTGTTCACCCCGCTATCATCCAGAAGGCGAGGTCAGTACAGGTGCATCAAAGCTGGGACCGAGAGACTGAAAAACAGCTTCTATCTCAAGGCCATCAGACTGTTAAACAGCCACCACTAACATTGAGTGGCTGCTGCCAACACACTGACACTGACTTAACTCCAGCCACTTTAATAATGGGAATTGATGGGAAATTATGTAAATATATCACTAGCCACTTTAAACAATGCTACCTTATATAATGTTACTTACCCTACATTATTCATCTCATATGCATACGTATATACTGTACTCTATATCATCGACTGTATCCTTATGTAATACATGTATCACTAGCCACTTTAACTATGCCACTTTGTTTTTGAAAACTTTGTTTTCAGCAAAAAACTGGGTCAGGCACTGATTTTACAGTATCGAGAAGCACCAAATTCAAACAATGTGCATTATATTACACACAAAATGCAAATATTGCACTGTTTTTAATCCGTGCAGACAGGACCCTCATCTGTGGATCTTGAAATGTCTGAAATACACATTAAATAATGTCATATCTCTATGGAAATGTATAATTAAGGGATCCACAAGATTAGATACTAACAGCTGCTAACTAAAATGTGTAGTTTAAAGTTTAGGCCTGGCCTACCATTGGGCCCTTTTGGAACAGCATATCTGGTGTCTCTCTTATTGGATATAGGGGGCGCTATTTTAATTGTTGGATGAAAAACGTTCCCGTTTT
Organism: Oncorhynchus clarkii lewisi; assembly: GCF_045791955.1. NCBI lineage: Eukaryota > Metazoa > Chordata > Actinopteri > Salmoniformes > Salmonidae > Oncorhynchus > Oncorhynchus clarkii. The sequence continues at coordinate 93,649 of NW_027261000.1, forward strand.
AAACAAGATATTTTGTCACGAAAAGATGCTATAATTGACAGCTTTGGAAAGAAAACACTCTGACATTTCCAAAACTGCAAAGATATTGTCTGTGAGTGCCACAGAACTGATGTTACAGAAAAAACCCAGATAAAAATCCAATCAGGAAGTGCCGCATTTTTTGAAACCGCCTCATGGCAATGACTCCTTATATGGCTGTGAAGGAGCTAGGAGTCAGCTTATGTTTTCCACGTTTTCCCCAAGGTGTCTGCAGCATTGTGACGTATTTGTAGGCATATCATTGGAAGATTGACCATAAGAGACTACATCTACCAGGTGGTCGCTTGGTGTCCTCCGTCGCAATTATTGCGTAATCTCCAGCTGCAGTATTTTTCCGTTTTCTTCTGGTGAGAAGGCAACTGCCACAACTGATAGATTATCGAATAGATATGTGAAAAACACTATGAGGATTGATTCTAAACAACGTTTGCCATGTTTCTGTCGATATTATGGAGCTAATTTGGAAAAAAGTTTGGCGTTGTAAGTGACTGCATATTCCGGTGTTTTTCTTAGCCAAACGTGATGAACAAAACGGAGCTATTTCGTCTACACAAATAATATTTTTGGAAAAATTGAACATTTGCTGTCTAACTAAGAGTCTCGTCATTGAAAACATCCGAAGTTCTTCAAAGGTAAATTATTTTATTTGAATGCTTTTCTTGTTACTGTGAAAATGTTGCCTGCTGAATGCTAGGCTTAATGCTATGCTAGGCTATCAATACTCTTACAGAAATGCTTGTGTAGCTTTGGTTGAAAAGCATATTTTGAAAATCTGAGATGACAGTGTTGTTAACAAAAGGCTAAGCTTGTGTTTGTATATATTTATTTCATTTAACTTGCGATTTTCATGAATAGGAAACGTTGCGTTATGGTAATGGGCTGGAGGCTATGATTACGCTCCCGGATATGGGATTTCTCGACGCTAGAGGTTATCTGATTAATAACTGTCTCTTAACGGAGCCAAAGATCTAACGTTAAATTATACAGCGACTCATCCTTCGTAAAAGTTGTTCAGGAAACCTAAACCCGATGCTAAACCTTAAAACAGTTGGACGTCAAAATAAATGCTTCTTTCAACAAGAGGTGAAATGAGATGTCAATCAGCATCAAACTGCATGTAGAACATTATATTTTGGGGTGGCACCCGGTGTGGCCAATCAGATGGCAGCGGTTTCCAGTGCAAACCTGGACACCCCACTGGCTACGCCCCTGGGGTTAAGTTTAGGAGTTAGGTTAAAGGGTTAAGGTTAGGGTTAGGGGAAGATTTAGCTAACATGCTAAGTAGTAGCAAAGTAGCTAAAAAAGTAGTAAGTAGTTTAAAAGAAGCTAATTAGATCAAACGTGCAAGTTGTCCGTGATGAGATTTAATATAATATAAATATGGAAAGGACCTTTTCCCCACAATGTGACCTTACTAGGAAAACTTCCAGGTCTTTAACTAAGGCCTGGAGCTTTCCTGGTCAGGTCATGTATAGCTTCTTCTAGAATTAAGGAATATAAGGAAAGGAAGCCATTTAAGAGTATTGAGACACAGCCATGTGAGCCACAGTGGCCTGGTCTGTCTGGATCCTCCAGGCCAGCAGAGGGAGAAAAAATGATATACCGCTCTGGGGACCCCAGGCAAAATGGCATCATATTCCCTATATAGTGCAGTACTTTTGATAAGGGCCCATGGAGCTTAGGTAAAAATCTGTGAAATAGGGTGCCATTTCAGACAGTCAGACAAGGAACCAGCAGCCCTATGTAATCAAGAGTGCAGCGATTATCATCAACAGTGTTTAAAAAATATATATTGTAAAGACTATATACACCTCACTCACTTTATATTCAATTATTACACTCAGTTCTCTAATATCTCACACACGGGTACAGGAAAATAACCAGCGAACCATTAACATTACAAAACAGACATTAGGGGACAAACTATAGTCATTCAGTCACACACATACTCTTTCACACTCTTTCACTCTCTCACCATCTCTCACTTCTCACTCTCTCTCACACAGAACTTTGAGAGTTATTATTTGTACAATAAATAAGGAGAATTGCTTTTCATGATGTTTCAAAATGACACAAGCTGATAAAGCGCAGACACACTGAGAGGATACCTGTATCATAGAGGGTTATAGGAAGAGGGGTTTGAGGGAAGAAGAAGCACCTGGTTGAATGAAATGCAAATCTCCAGCACCACCCAGACCAGTGAGGGATCATTTGTAGCATGAACAAGGATTTAACACCATAGTACCCTCCAAACTCGTCATTAAGCTCGAGACTCTGGGTCTTGAGCAAATTATGGACAAGCAAAAAAGCTAATTATGGACTCCTCTTTAAATCTGTGTATTCCTCACTGCCAAGACCTAGGATCAAGGGAGACTAAAGTTTTGTAAAACTATATCTCTTGACACATTGATGAAAATAATCATGACCTCTAAACCTTCAAGCTGCATACTGGACCCTATTCCAACTAAACTACTGAATGAGCTGCTTCCTGTGCTTGGCCCGCCTATGTTGAACATAATAAATGTCTCTCTATCCACCAGATGTGTACCAAACTCACTAAAAGTGGCAGTAATAAAGCCAAACCTTAACCCAGAAAATATAAAAAACTATTGGCCTATATCGAATCTCCCATTCCTCTTAAAAAGTTTTGAAAAACCTGTTGTACAGCAACTCACTGCCTTCCTGAAAACAAACAATGTATACGAAACACTTCAGTGTGGTTTTAGACCCTATCATAGCACTGAGACTGCGAAGGTGGTAAATTACCTTTTAAAGGCGTTAGACCGAGGCTCTGCCTCTGTCCTTGGGATCCTAGACGTTAGTGCTGCTTTTGATACCATCGATCACCACATTCTTTTGGAGAGATTGGAAACCCAAATTGGTCTACAAGGACAAGTTCTGGCCTGGTTTAGATCGTATCTGTCAAAAAGATATCAGTTTGTCTTTGTAGATGGTTTGTCCTCTGACAAATCAACAGTAAATTTCGGTGTGTTCCTCAAGGCTCCGTTTTAGCACCACTATTGTCTTCACTATGTTACCTCTTGGTGATGTCAATCGGAATCAATGTTATCTTTCAATACTATGTGGACGACACACAGCTGTATATTTCGATGAAACATGGTGAAGCCCCAAAATTGCCCTCCCTGGAAGCCTGTGTTTCAAACTTAGGGAAGTGGATGGCGGCAAATGTTCTATTTTTAAACTCCAACAAAACAGAGATGCTAGTTCTCGGTCCCAAGAAACAAAGAGATCTTCTGTTGAATCTGACAATTAACCTTGACAATTAACCTTGAATGGTTGTACAGTCGTCTCAAATAAAACTGTGAAGGACCTCGGTGTTACTCTGGACCCTGATCTCTCTTTTGACGAACATATCAAGACTGTCAAGGACAGCTTTTTTCCCATCTACGTAACATTGCAAAAATCAGAAACGTTCTTGACCAAAATGACGCAGAAAAATGTATCCATGCTTTTGTCACTAGGTTAGACTACTGCAATGCTCTACTTTCCGGCTACCTGGATAAACTTCAGTTAGTGCTTGACTAGAACCAAAAAATGTGATCAAATTACCCCAGTGCTAGCCTCTCTACACTGGCTTCCTGTTAAAGCTAGGGCTGTTTTCAAGGTTTCATTGCTAACCTACGAAGCATTACATGGGCTTGCACCTACCTATCTTTCCGATTTGGTCCTTCCGTACATACCTACACGTATGCTACGGTCACAAAACGCAGGCCTCCTGACTGTCCCTACAATTTCTAAGCAAGCAGCTGGAGTCAGGGCTTTCTCCTATAAAGCTCCATTTTTATGGAATGGTCTGCCTATCCATGTGAGAGACGCAGACCCAGTCTCAACCTTTAAGTCTTTATTGAAGACTCATCTCTTCAGTAGGTCCTATGATTGAGTGTAGTCTGGCCCAGGAGTCCCTAGGAGGGGTGCGTCACTTGAGTGGGTTGAGTCACTGACGATATCTTCCTGTCTGAGTTGGCACCCCCCCCCATTGGGTTCGTGCCGTGGGGGAGATCTTCGTGGCCTATACTCGGCCTTGTCTCAGGGTAGTAAGTTGGAGGTTGAAGATATCCCTCTAGTGGTGTGGGGGCTGTGCTTTGGAAAAGTGGGTGGGGTTATATCTTGCCTTTTTGGCCCTGTCCAGGGGTATCGTCAAGACGGGGCCACAGTGTCTCCTGAACCCTCCTGTCTCAGCCTCCAGTATTTATGCTGCAATAGTTTGTGTCGGGGGGCTAGGGTCAGTCTGTTATATCTGGAGTATTTCTCCTGTCTTATCCGGTGTCCTGTGTGAATTTAAGTATGCTCTATCTAATTCTCTCTCTCTCTTTCTTTCTTTCTCTCAGATGACCTGAGCCCTAGGTCCATGTCTCAGGACTATATGGGCTGATGACTCCTTGCTGTCCCAAGTCCACCTGGTCGTGCTGCTGCTACAGTTTCAATTGTTCTGGCTTTGGCTTTGGAACCCTGACCTTCTACCTTGATCTGCTAACTTGTCCCAGACCTGCTGTTATCAACGGTAGAGAGGAAGAGATACTCTGAATGATAGGCTTTGAAAAGCCAACTGACATTTACTCCGGAGGTGCATTTACTCCGGAGGTGCTGACTTGTTGCACCCTCTACAACCACTGTGGTGATTATTATTTGACCCTGCTGTTGTCTATGAACATTTGAACATCTTGGCCATATTCTGTTATAATCTCCACCCGGCACAGCCAGAGGAGGACTGGCCACCCCTCATAGCCTGGTTCCTCTCTAGGTTTCTTTTTAGGTTTTGGCCTTTCTAGGGAGTTTTTCCTAGCCACCATGCTTCTACACCTGCATTGCTTACTGTTTGGGGTTTTAGGCTGGGTTTCTGTACAGCACTTCGACATAGGCTGATGTAAGAAGGGCCTTATGATTGATTTAATGATGACAGTTTATTAAAGCTGTATCTACCAATGATGATACTTACAGTAACAAGCTAATCAGAAGTGCCTTGCATGTAGAGGAAGGGTTCTAGTAGAAAAAAAACAGAGCCCCTGTCCAGAAACAACTCTTCCTATACAGCACTGGTGGAGATCTGAGAGGATTGGACAGGTTGAAGCAATAATGAAATTCCACCTAGCCTATCAGAGGGCAAGGTGAAGCTATCACCATAGTAATCATTCATGTCTTCTCAGATCTCTACAAGTATCTTGGGGAAAGGTTTGTTTCTGGATAAAAATAGAGACGCATCTCCATAATGAATTAAAATTTCATCTAGCAACAGACCAACCAATATCCTAGCCAGCAGAAGGGTTTAGTAGTTAGCTACTTACGTGCTTTCAAGACATATTTTATTTATTGGTATTATAAATAAAATATGTTTTAATTGACAAGATTCTCAGCATAAAAACAGTAAAGAAAATAAGAGACTCACTCAGCTGTGAGTCTTTCTGGGTACGTTTCTGAGAGCTTTGCACACCTGAACTGTACAATATTTGAACATTATTATTTTTACAGCTCATCAAGCTCTGTCAAGTTGGTTGTTGATCATTGCTAGACAGCCATTTTTAAGTCTTGCCATATATGTTCAAACCTATTTAAGTTGAAACTAACTAGGCCACTCAGGAACATTCATTGTAGCCTTGGTAAGCAACTCCAATGTATATCGTTATTTTATGCCTGGTTATGACACCTACATAAGTGTCAAAACCCACATTTATTCAAATTATTTTTCTCCCTGCCAAGAAGATTCCTTTCGTTTTACGTTAGTTTCTTAAATCCTTTGTTGTTGCAATAAATTCTTTACAATCATATTTTCTTCATCATGTTTTATATAAGTTTCATGATGCTTTATGACCATTCTGTGTCACTTTACTTGGACGAATAAAATGGTCGAGGTTCTGTCCGAAAAAATATGCAGGCATTGCATTGAATCAACCAAAGGTTGCGTGCCACATCTTCCAGATGGCACTATCATATGATGTGGTTAGCTGACATTAAATACCTATCCAAGCGTTGTAAGATATAGCTTTAGTCAGCTTGCGTCAGTAACATAGTCACCGCAGGAACTCAACACAGCATTTCCAAGAAATCACGTGACTGACTAGAAAGCAAAAACGTTCATACGAACCCAAACAGTGCTATAAAACATTGGCTGCATCTCCAATTGTAGACATATGCCTCCAGATATCTAGCTCAAAAGGCAGGCAAAGGTAAGGACGACCAGAAAGTTACTATTACAAGACAAGCCTGAAACACATTCCTGTTGCATGTTTTGATATTACAAATGGGTGTTCTTTCCAAATTGACATTCAAAAATGATCTGTGAAACTTTTACAAAGACTGCATATGCAATTTATTTTATACAAAGCATTCTATAATATGTTTATCGTAACGAGAGTAAGTAATGAATACATGTCATGTTATAATTTTGACGCCTGCACTATAAAAGCTCTCTTACCATTTTAAAGCTAGAATCCTTCATTGAAACCATAACAATGCGTTCTCCCCACCCGTTATGCTAAAAAGCTAAGGACTGGGGCTGGATAGATTTAACCACTCAAATTCATAGACAGAGCTATAGACTGATATCAAATGTATAGTTTTATCCATGTATGTTTACAAATAGAATTAAACAAGTTTAGGCCGTAATTCAATCAGATCAAGGAGATAGCCGACAGCCGCATAGCTTATCTTTAGGCGGTGCCGTAGCTGCTCTTGTGATCATTGTCATGAAGCCACACCCTTCCCACTTGCATTAGATTAGATGATCAGCAACGCAGTTAAGCCAAAACCACGGCCGGTTATTCAGAGGGGTGTTTTATTACGCTCCCATTGGATAGCTAGCATTGTCTCACTCACGGGATCAGCGCAGAGACAGTGACCTTCCAAGGTAAGGACGGAAAGTGTACTTTAACAATTTGCTGCCTACCGTAATGCAGACCTATTATTATTATTATTATCATCATTATCATGTTAACATTTGCCCATGTATTTATTTTCAGAGTTTCAATGAATTGTAAAAATGTTTCAGAACTCTGCTGTCAGCTAAGTTAACCTAGGCTACTTAAAGTTACTAGCTCGGTATCTGAAGTTGTTATATTATCGTTAGTAGCATATGCTTAAATCTTTATTTCTCAAATGTTTTTTTGCGCTACGTGATATTCACTTCCGGACTTGGAGATCGCTCAAAGCGTGGTAGAACGCTACTCTGAATAACGGGGTGTGGTTTTGTCTTAACTGCGTTGGGGAAAAGAAAGACGCTGTTCAGACGAGAACATGTAGGCTATAAATAAATAATGACGTTGAAATTGAAAATCATTCAATGAAACAAAGATGTATATCTGCCTAATCGAGGTGTGGATTACATACCACATTCCAGTGATCGAATTGAGAAAAAAGGCTGCATGGTATTTATTTAACGGACTCCGTGCAGCTAATGGCAATGTCCCCAAGGAGCGGATTTAGTCCGGAGAAGTAACACTCCAAAAAGTAATTAATAAACCTTTTTCATTTCCATATGTACTAGGAAGCTTAGTTTATTTCTTCGGCTTCAGGAATGTGACTGAAAAAGTGGAGAAAAAAAGTTACTGATTGAAAGTATAACGGGACATCTGTGAACAATTAGAGGAGCTTACTAAGGTCTTCAAAAACTCATATTAGACCGGGAGCCTACCGGGAGCCTAATGCATTATGTCCCTTGCGCTGCTGGTTCACCAGTATGAAGAAAATTGCAAACAGCTTTTTTTGTTCCAGCCCTCAAGAACTGTTGTCTGCTAAAGATAATCCGTTTCCATCTGCCAATTTATGTCAATTTATGGGTAGTATCCAGACGATTTGTCCCCAGAGCTTCCTATACTCTATTTCAGTAAGGTGTTGATGCCGGTACTAAGAAGAATGAGAGGCTCAATTAAATATGTTACAGAACTGCTGTATTTGAAGCACAACTCCCTTCTTCCCAGTTTCCCTGACGTTGCTATGGCAATATAGCTGTATTTAACTTCCCTGTAACTGCTGCTTCTGCAGACAGATCCTTTTCTACACCAAAACTCAGAACTACCTAAGAAGTACAATGTCTCAGGAAATACTGTCTGGGTTGGCAGACTTCAGGACACCAGGGGAGTCTCAAATTTAATTTAATTTGATTTAATTTACCTTGAATTTTGCAGCCTATTTGTTTGTTTATCTGTTAGCCAGATAAAATCTTGCTACTGTTATAGCCTCGCTACTGTATATAGCCTCGCTAATGTTATTTTTCCCTGTCTTTTTACTGTTGTTTTTATTTCTTTACTTACCCATTGTTCACCTAATACATTTTTTGCACAGTTGGTTATAGCATGTAAATAAGCATTTCACTGTAAGGTCTACCTACACCGTTGTATTCGGCACCCGTGACAAATAAACTGATTTGAGTTCAACATTAAAGTGGCTGAATTTATCTTCAAACCGACAACTTGTCATTGTTAAGCTATTAGAGTACCTTTTTATAAAATGTTTATACATATCAGCTACAGTTTAATTCGTAAGTTTACATACACTTAGGTTGGTCGGCCGATTAATTAGGGCCGATTTCAAGTTTTCATAACAATCGGAAATCGGTATTTTTGGAAACCGATTATTATTATTTTTTTCTACCTTTATTTAACTAGGCAAGTCAGTTAAGAACACATTCTTAATTTCAATGACGGCCTAGGAACGATGGGTTAACTGCCTTGTTCAGGGGCAGAATGACAGATTTTTACCTTGTCCGCTCGGGGATTAGTTTTTGTAACCTTCCTGTTACTAGTCCAACGCTCTAACCACCTGCCTTACATTGCACTCCACGAGGAGCCTGCGTAGCAGTCTGACTATCTGTTACGCGAGGGCAGCAAGAAGCCAAGATAAGTTGCTAGCTAGCATTAAACTTATAAAAAAACAATCAATCAATCTTCACATAATCACTAGTTAACTATGGTTGATGATATTACTAGTTTATCTAGCGTGTCCTGCGTTGCAAATAATCGATGCGGTGCCTGTTAAAAGGAACCACCAGCTTTCATGTGTTCTCATGTTCTGAGCAAGGAACTTAAACGTTAGCTTTTTTACATGGCACATATTCCACTTTTACTTTCTTCTTCAACACTTTGTTTTTGCATTATTTAAACCAAATGTAACGTTTCATTATTTATTTGAGGCTAAATAGATTTTATTGATGTATTATATTAAGTTAAAATACGTGTTAATTCAGTATTGTTGTAATTGTCATTATTACAAATAAATACATAAGAAAAATCGTCATCGGCTTTTTTTGGTCTTCCAATAATCGATATTGGTGTTGAAAAATCATAATCGGTCGACCTCTATTGGAGTCATTAAAACTAGTTTTTCAACCACTCCACAAATTTCTTGTTAACAAACTATAGTTTTGGCAAGTCGGTTAGTACATCTACTTTGTGCATGACACGTAATTTTCCCCAAAATTGTTTACAGACCGATTATTTCACTGTATCACAATTTCAGTGGGTCAGAAGTTTACATACACTAAATTGACTGTGCCTTTAAACAGCTTGGAAAATTCCAGAAAATTATGTCATGGCTTCTGATGGGCTAATTGACATAATTTGAGTCAATTGGAGGTGTACCTGTGGATGTATTTCAAGGCCTACCTTCAAACTCAGTGCTTCTTTTGCTTGACATCATGGGAAAATCTAAAGAAATCCCCCAAGACCTCATAAAAAAAATTGTAGACCACAAGTCTGGTTCATCCTTGGGAGCAATTTCCAAATGCCTGAAGGTACTACGTCCATCTGTGCAAACAATAGTACGCAAGTATAAACACCATGGGACCACGCAGCCGCCATACCGCTCAGGAAGGAGACACATTCTGTCTCCTATAGATTAACGTACTTTGGTGCGAAAAGTGCAAATCAATCCCAGAACAACAGCGAAGGACCTTGTGAAGATGCTGGAGGAAACCGGTACAAAAATATGTATATCCACAGTAAAACGAGTCTTATATTGACGTAACCTGAAAGGCCGCTCAGCAAGGAAGAAGCCACTGCTCCAAAACCGAAATAAATCATTCTCTCTACTATTATTCTATTCTGACATTTCACATTCTTAAAATAAAATGGTGATCCTAACTGACCTAAGACAGGGAATTTTTAATTGGAATAAATTTCAGGAATTGAGAAAAACTTAGCCAAATACATTTAAACTAAGGTGTATGTAAACTTCCGACTTCAACTGTACATTTGGAAACTACGTTCACCGTAGCTAGAATATTTAGCACCCTAACAACCGCTCATTCGGATTAGAAATACAACATTTATTTACACTTAGATGTCTTTCTCTGTCATCTCTCTGTTGAAACCACTAGATCCGTCTATGGGGAGTAGTTAGTCTCTGGTTGTCCACAGAGGTCACAATGACCTTAGTTGTAGGCCTCTTTGCTTGGAGTGTTCTTAGAATGGATACCACAGGTGTCACCCATGGTGGTGAGAGGGATCTGTTCTTCCCTCTCGTCTTTGGTCAAATTGTCCCAGACTACTTTACATACCCATCTGCAGAGTGTAAATGTTTGGTCTTTACCTCTTCACTCGTCAAGAGTTTTACAATTTTCTGGTCTTGTAGTTTTAACCATTTCAATGTGTGGACCACGTCCTCACCTTCTCAATTCTCTATTTAAATTCTCAGCTAGTCCTTTTAAGCACACTGGCCTGAATGGCGGTTCCATCATGTTGACATGAGCTCTGAGATCACTTGGGCGTGGCTACTGACTGGGCTGACTGAAAAAAAACTATTCTCATTTAGAAGGCTAAAATCACATGGCTATCTTTTCCAAAATAGTTTCATATGTAATACAGTTATCAACATTTAGATGTAAATCTGATATTAGTGAACGCTCTTAAAGTTAGTGCTTCCATTATTACGTCTTTCTGATCATTTTAATAACGTCACAAAATAGACATGAATTTCTCATATTCCATCTGTGATCATTGAAATATATTGTCCCGGTGTCCATTGCTTGATGTTGAAGTTTTTTGTGCAACGCCCAGACATTCCATTCTCAATTTTACAACCGGCTGTTATTAAGTCATAAAACCGGCCCTGTAAGAGAGAGAGAGTTTGGCTGTCAGACATTGGCCTAGCTGATCCGGCACCTTTGATCCTCACCAAGGAGAGTGTCATGACACTTGTGAAGGGCATCTTTACGATGAAGACATACTCTTGTGTGTGCCTCTTCCTGGTCACATTGTGGCATTGATTTCAGAGAGCCCTTTGAGAGCACAAACTCAATTGTAGCATAGATCTCTTTTCCATTTTCAGATTTATTGGCAAACACCTTCTGTGTCAACATTTTGCAAAGCTCCTGTTTGTTATTAGGGTTTCTGAGGAAGTATTAGAATGTACATGGACGTTGGTTGTCTCCCCATCTGTAGTCTTTTAGACTACTTTGTGGGTAGGCAAAGAATGGACAATGACAGCTCCGTCAATTGTGTTTCCTTTATTTAGGCAGTTATTGTTAATTTGCTTAGAGTTTATACTTTTTATAGACAAAAAATATTAGTCTAAGAAGCAATGTGAGACTGAAAATGTAGATTTAGCAGTTCTGTAAGATCAACAGTGTAATTTTTATCCAACAGAGACCCAAATTGCTCTGGTTGGGAACAATAGACCTGGGAAGACCTTGACAGCATTCCAAAACCCTAACATGACTGGTGAGTACTTCGTCTTCATTTCACTGTATGTAGGCTACAAGACAGTGATGGGCACGGATTTATATTTTTATAAATCTTTTTTTTTTTTATGGGTTTGCACAAAATAATTATATTTTCAGTAATTAATACATTTTCATAAATTATATGTAGGATTACATGTAGCTTAATTTATAGATAATGTAATTGTTAATTTGCTTACAGTCCATATTCTACAGACCAATGTCTAAGAATCTAGAAACTGATCATATTCAGTAGCTATTCTGTATGATGACCAAACAAAAAGAACATCAGACTTCTTTCTACAGTAACAACATCTCCTTCTTATCCAACAGAACAAAATAAAGAGGTCCGGATTGTTATGGTTGGAAAGACTGGAGCTGGGAAGAGCGCAACAGGAAACACCATCCTGGGGACAAAAGCTTTTAAATCAAAAATGTCCTCTATTTCTGTGACATCAACATGTGAAAAGAAAAGAGGAGAGGTGGGTGGGCAACATGTAGCTGTCATCGACACACCAGGCTTGTTTGAAACTAAGTTAACACAGGAGGAGGCACTGAAAGAGATCTCACAGTGCCTGCTTTTCTCTGCTCCTGGTCCCCATGTGTTCCTGGTTGTGATCAAGCTGGGAAGATTCACTGAAGAGGAACAGAAAACTGTGGAGATGATTCAGACATTATTTGGTGATGAAGCATCCAGATACACCATGGTTCTCTTCACACATGGAGAGAGTCTTGATGATGACGACGTTGTAACAATTGAAGATTATTTGCTTGAAAATCCACATCTTCAGTGTTTGATTGCCAAATGTAATGGAGAGTATCAGGTCTTCAACAACAAAGATAAGAATTGCTCCCAGGTCACTGAGCTGCTTGAGAAGATAAACAAGATGGTGAAGATGAATGGAGGAAGCCACTACACCACTGAGATGTTCCAGGAGGCTGAGAGAGCGATTGAAGAGGAGAAGAACAGGATCCTGAAAGAGAATGAAGAGAAGATACGCAGAGAGGAGGAGAAACTGAAGATGGAAAAAATAAAAATAAAAGCTCTGGAGAAAGTTCTTAAAGAGGAGAATGAGAGGATCCTGAGAAAGAACAAAGAGCAACAACTCAGATATGAGGAGAAACTGGGGGAAATGAAAATAGAAGCTCGGGAGGAAGCAATTAAAAAGGAGAAAGAGAGGGTCCTGAAAGAGTACGAAGAGCAGAGACTCCGAGAGGAGGAACTGACAGTGGTATCATCCAGAATGTTTGCTGTGGGGGAAGAAATAAAGACGCTGCCAGAAAAACATGAAAGAGAGGCTAGAGATGAAGCTGAACAATTTTCAATTTTCAAATATTTGGATTTCAGTGGAATGTTGGCCCCCGTCTTGAATAAGTCGCTCAGCTACATCAGAAGCAAATGTAATATACAATGAAAATGTGAAACAGCGGTGTACCATCTAACATTGCTTTACTCTACTGATTAACTTGCTTAGATATTCAACTAACTAGCTATTGATAAATCTAGCTAGCTAGCTATTGATAAAGATCTGTACATTTTCTGACTTTTTTTTTCTTAGTGTCTCTTCATCTTGCCTGTTCCAGTTCGATATTGTAATGTGGGGTGTCCTCAGAAATTACCTTTTAGATTAGGCCTATATCATGTCATGTGCCATACATCTTCTAAATGCAGGCGGTTGTGGCAATTACATTGACTTCTAATGTAGAGACTCCGAGTTAGAAAATGGTATTTCATACACTGCAGTTGAGAAACAATAAGAAAATGATTCTGCTTTGAAAGCTGATAAACTTCTACCCCCATTTTTGAAAATGGCCCATGAATGTTTTGGTACACCAACTGGAGAACTCTTCTTTGTCTACACCCAGCCAGCATTGTTCACACCCTCTTAGGCCTTAGACCTACCCATCTCTTTAAGGATTCCTGTGAGGCCATTTGCTAAACAGAGTGTTTAGTTATTAAACAACCAAAGATTTCAAGACTGAAAGCGGTGAAAGTAGTAGCCTACAACATCGGAAAACTCCAGGTAAAAATAAATGTTATCTAGGCCTTGGCTTAGTCATGTTGTTCTTCACATTACCATCTCTGGTAAACACACACTATATCAAACTATATCAAATACAATCAACATTTATTTGTCACATGCACAGGATACAGAAGGTGTAAACAGTTCAGTGAAATTGATACTTGCAGAGTGGAGTCTTTTGTTTAGACATGCAACCAGCTAAACAATTAATCATAATCCCAACTCATAATACCATTAATCTGTAGCTAAAGATAACCTACTAGGTTCAATGTTATGTAGCTAGCTAACATTAGGCTATAACTAGCATTGCAGAGATTTGAGATATTAATAATATTGCTACACACTTCATACACGTAACGTTAGCTAGCGAACCAGCCAGCTAACGTCAACTAGCTAACAGTACACATTAACTTGCAATAAAGACAACTTTCTGACAAAATTTGAAATGTATAATATCTGAAAATGCTAGACTCTTACCCTTATACATGGATGAATGATTCTCCCTCTGCCATGGTTGCCCTTAGATTGAAGATGTAATGCGGAGATGGGTGTTTTATACAACAACCTCCTGTGTCTTCTTCTTCTGTATGTTTTATGGCAGACTACAGCCCAAAAAGGTGTGTTACCGCCACCAACTGGACAGGGTTGAAAACACCAAGGTAAAAATAAAACCCATGTGATCTTGAAAACGAACTTTATCCACCCAATATAAAACAATAAAAAAAACACATTGACAACCAAAACCCCAAAACTCCCACTTCTTCCTTCAAATCTCCATATCTCCATTCTCAGGGTCTATGACCTGAGAGGATGGTATGGCTTGTGACAATACTCCTTGCAATTCCTCCGCCAATAAGTCTTTCAGTCCTATATCCACCTTAGCAGTGCCATTAATCACCATAGCTAAAACGACCACATAGTCCACCTTCTTAACTTTAACATATTTGGGTACTGCTGTTGAACTGCAAACCCTGCAGCCTTCAGTGAAGGCCTATTCAACACCATGGACTCTTCGGGAGCACCATTCGAACCCTTAACTCTTCTAACAGCCACTGCATATGACATTCTCTGGACAGCCCTGACATTTGCCATCCCATTCTCTTTCACCCTTGTTGGGCATTCCAAAGACGTGGCTTCATGGTTCCCACCACAATTGCAACATGTCACATTTGCATCACATTTAAAACACATGATATGATCTTTTCCACAACTTGAACATCTCGGCTTCTCCCTTCTGAAAACACATGACCAAAACCTTTAAAATGATCACATTGCATTGGAACAATTAACAAACGACTCATTAATAAACCAAACCATACTCATTAACAAACCAAACCATACTCATTAATAAACCAAACCATACTCATTAATAAACCAAACCATACTCATTAACAAACCAAACTCATTAATAAACCAAACCATACTCATTAATAAACCAAACCATACTCATTATCAAACCAAACCATACTCATTAACAAACCAAACTCATTAACAAACCAAACCATACTCATTAACAAACCAAACCATACTCATTAACAAACCAAACCATACTCATTAATAAACCAAACCATACTCATTAATAAACCAAACCATACTCATTAATAAACCAAACCATACTCATTAATAAACCAAACCATACTCATTAACAAACCAAACCATACTCATTAATAAACCAAACCATACTCATTAATAAACCAAACCATACTCATTAACAAACCAAACCATACTCATTAACACACCAAACCATACTCATTAACACACCAAACCATACTCATTAACAAACCAAACCATACTCATTAACAAACCAAACCATACTCATTAACACACCAAACCATACTCATTAACAAACCAAACCATACTCATTAACACACCAAACCATACTCATTAACACACCAAACCATACTCATTAACAAACCAAACCATACTCATTAACACACCAAACCATACTCATTAACAAACCAAACCATACTCATTAATAAACCAAACCATACTCATTAACAAACCAAACCATACTCATTAACACACCAAACCATACTCATTAATACACCAAACCATACTCATTAACAAACCAAACCATACTCATTACCAAACCATACTCCTACAAGATAAGAAGGAATATTCTCACCACTGTATGCTACTTTGCTCCGTTATTCCTTTGGACAACATTCCATGATTCAACCGCCATTATATTCACGCTCCACATCAATGTCCACTTCCGCCATCTTTTAGCTAACTGTGTTATCTTTTCCAATCTCTCCGCATTTGGAAATCATCTCTCTGCTTCCACAGGGCATTCCACTGATTTCAAAACTCTGTCAACTTCTTCCGTGACAAAAACACTATTAATTGCCGTTTCTTCTGATGACAGTGATGACAGTGTCTGGTGGAATTAAAATGTTTTTATCTAAATCCGGTAAATCCTCATTGTCTGATTCCGAGAGGCAGCATTGCATGATGGTCCTCCAGAAAGTAGTCCACAAATTGTTACGTTCTGACCATAGTTCTGTTATTTTATTATTTGTTTTAGTATGGTCAGGGCGTGAGTTGGGGTGGGTAGTCTATGTTTGTCTTTCTATGTTGGTTTTTGTGTTCAGCCTAGTATGGTAGTACTACCTAGTATCAGAGGCAGGTGTCGTTAGTTGTCTCTGATTGAGAATCATACTTAGGTAGCCTGGGTTTCACTGTTGGTTTGTGGGTGTTTGTTTCCGTGTGAGTGTTTGTCGCCACATGGTACTGGTTCGGTTTTCATCACATCGTTTAAGGTTTTGTATTTCAGTGTTCAGTTCGTAAATCGTCATGAACACTTACCACGCTGCATCTTGGTCCGATCCTTACTCCTCTTCAGACGAAGAGGAAGAATGCCGTTACACAAATACTGAACAGCTCATGTTATAAACAGAAGCGTGCTACATGGCAGACCAATCCAAACTCATCTCTTAGCAAGTTGAGGTGACTAAACTGCTTGGAGTAACCCTGTATTGCAAACTTTCATGGTCAAAACATATTGATACAACAGTAGCTAAGATGGGGAGAAGTCTGTCCATAATAAAGAGCTGCTCTGCCTTTTTAACACCACTATCAACAAGGCAGGTCCTGCAGGCCCTAGTTGTGTCGCACCTGATCAGTTGTGTGGTCAGCTGCCACAAAGAGGGACTTAGGAAAATTACAATTAGCTCAGAACACGGCAGCACGGCTGGCCCTTAAAAGTACACGAGGAGCTAACATTAATGATATGCATGTCAATCTCTCATGGCTCAAAGTGGAAGAGAGGTCTCTTCACAATCCCCAAGTCCTGAACAAACTATGGGAGGCGCACGAAACTACATAGAGCCAAGACTACATGGAACTTTATTCCACATCAGTTAACTGATACAAGTGTTAGAATCAGATTGTTTTTTAAAACAGGTAAAAATACACCTTATGGAACAGTGGGGACTGTTAAGAGACACACACACAGGTACAGACACACACATGTGCTCAAAAACGCTAGCACACACACTCTACACACACGTGTATTGTATTATTGTTGTATGGTGGTATTGTACATTTTGAATTGTAGATATGTAGTGGTGTAATAATGTTATATGATGTACTGTTTTATCTTTGGTTTTATATGTAATGTAATTGACTTCATGTATTTGGACCCCAGGAAGAGTAGCTGCTGCCTTGGCAACAGCTAATGGGGATCCCTAATAAATACATATACAAATGTCCAGCCCATCCTTTGTCTCAGCCAATCATTGCTTTAAAAAATGAAAAAAGATCAAAACAATCAAATGCCTCTGCTGTTAAGTAGTGACGTGGGACATACACCTAGCTTCTTGAAACGGCTCACAGATGTATATTCTATAGCTTAGATTAAGCTCTATGACATTTTACCTGGCTTTGCTGTGTCTGTGATTGTTTCCATTTATGTCAACAGTAAACATGATAATTTAAGACAAAATAAAGTATTACATTAAATATATGTTTTATTCAATGAGGACATTCTCTTTAAATAACACTAATTATCATAACAGTTTATTAAAGTTGGTAATTCCCAATGAGGATACTACCAGCAACAACGCTAATCAGAAGTGTCTTGTATGTAGAGGAAGGGTTCTAGTAGAAACAGAGCCCCTGTCCAGAAACAACCCCTAACTAGCCCCTTCCTATAGGCACTGGTGGAGATCTGAGAGGGTTGGACAGGTTTAAGCAATATGGTGAAATTCCGCCTAGCCTATCAGAGTGTAAGGTGGCGCTATCACTATATTGATTAAATCTATCAAATCTATTCCATCTAGCAACAGACCAAACAACATCCCAACCAGCAGAAGGGTTTAGTAGTTAGCTAAATATGTGATTTTAGAGCAGCTTTCATGCATTGGCATTTTACATAAAATATGTTTTAATCAACAAGGTTCTCAGTCTTAAAAATAAAAAACATCTTCATGCACTGCTTTACACTCCCTGACTCGGTCGTTCCATTGACATTTGGGTCAGTGTGCGTACCATTGTCATTATGACATCCTCAATATGTGACAGAACAGTGGCATTATTTGGATGGATGCATACAGTAAATCTGTAAATCATGCTGTTTAAAGCAGTGCAGTAATAAGGAGACTCTCAGCACAGTTGAGTGAGACCGGCTACGGCCCAATAATCTGGTTTCTCTTTACTCCTTTCCTACATGTCACTGGCTAGATGAACTGGTTAGAACTGGTTATAAATGTTAACAGCTATAGCCATATAGTCATAAACCTTTTTAAGTCCCCTCATATCAGTTCATATGATATGAATATGGCCTTGACCTTTTCCTGAACAAATGACCTGACTACGAAAACCTCCAGGTCTATAACTAAGGCCTGGAGCTTTCCCTGGTCTGATCATGTATAGCTTCTCCTAGAATGAAAGGGTATGAGGAAAGGAAGCCATATAACAGTATTGAGCCACAGTGGCCTGGTCTGTCTGGGTCCTCCAGGCCAGCAGAGGGAGAGAAAAACACCTTAAGCTCTGGGGACGACAGACAACTTGGAATCCCATTCCCTATAAAAGTGCACTTTTGGCCAGGTCCAATGGGGCTTGCAGGCCTATGAAAATAAGAGCTCAGTGATTATCATCAATTGTTTAATAAAAAAACATAGTAAAGATGATGTACACCTCAATCACTTTATATACATTTATTATACTCTGTTCTCTAATCGCACACACAGGTACGGGGAAATGACCAGTGAACCGTTAACATTTCAAAACTGACATCAGGGGACAAACTACAGTCATTCAGTCACACACATACTCTCTCTATCACTATCTCTCTCTCTCTCTCTCTCTCTCTCTCTCTCTCTCTCTCTCTCTCACCATCTCTCACTCTCTCTCTCTCACTATCTCTCTATCACTATCTCTCTGTCTCTCTCTCTCTCACACCATCTCTCACTCTCTCTCTATCACTATCTCTCTATCACTATCTCTCTATCACTATCTCTCTCTCTCTCTCTCTCTCTCTCTCAATATCTCTCTATCACTATCTCTCTGTCTCTCTCTCTCTCACACCATCTCTCACTCTCTCTCTATCACTATCTCTCTCTCTCTCTCTCTCTCTCTCTCTCTCTCTCTCTCTCTCTATCACTATCTCTCTATCACTATCTCTCTATCACTATCTCTCTCTCTCTCTCTCTCTCTCTCTCTCTCTCTCTCTCTCTCTCTCTCTCTCTCTCTCTCTATCACTCTCTCTCTCTCTCTCTCTCTCTCTCTCTCTCTCTCTCTCTCTCTATCACTATCTCTCTCTCTCTATCACTATCTCTCTATCACTATCTCTCTATCACTATCTCTCTCTCTCTCTCTCTCTCTCTCTCTCTCAATATCTCTCTATCACTATCTCTCTGTCTCTCTCTCTCTCACACCATCTCTCACTCTCTCTCTATCACTATCTCTCTCTCTCTCTCTCTCTCTCTCTCTCTCTCTCTCTCTCTATCACTATCTCTCTATCACTATCTCTCTATCACTCTCTCTCTCTCTCTCTCTCTCTCTCTCTCTCTCTCTCTCTCTCTCTCTCTCTCTCTCTCTCTCTATCACTCTCTCTCTCTCTCTCTCTCTCTCTCTCTCTCTCTCTCTCTCTCTCTCTCTCTCTCTCTATCACTATCTCTCTATCACTATCTCTCTATCACTCTCTCTCTCTCTCTCGGAGTGCATGCTGGGAGTGAGTCGTCAAGCAGGAGTGATTGTGAGAACGAATGGAATTTATTTTCACTCTATTGGGTTTTGGTATGTACATATATATATATTGATTAGTTTAGTTGTTTTAAGGGTATATTGTTTAACTATCACTAAGCACGTATAGGGGTGGTGGGATCTTTGCGGTTGTTTTTTCGCGAGGGCACAACCAGCGGGTGGGGCTGGTTGGAATGGCCACTCGCGGAAGTGTAGAGTTTGAAAAACTTAGTCGGAGGCATGGAGTAAAAATTCCTGCTGCGGCTGGGTGTTCAGTGGAAGAATGTAGCTTGGCTGTGGGTGCTATCATTGGGTATGATAGCATTAAATCAGCCTCAAGGATGAATAGCGCTGTAGTGATATTCTTAGATTCAATTGAAAAGGTGAATAAGATAGTTGAGAGGGGTGTTGTGTTGCGGGAGACACAGACGCCGGTATTTCCGCTTATGAATCCGGCGAAGAAAGTTATGCTTTCTAACGTGCCACCATTTGTTAGAGATGAAGTGTTAGAGCGAGAGTTATCTCGCCATGGTCAAATCGTATCTACAATAAAGAAGGTTCTTTTTGGATGCAAATCTCCGTTGTTGAAACATGTCGTGTCTCATAGGAGACAAGTGCATATGATTTTAAAAAAGGAAGGAGATGAACTGAATTTAGCGTTTAGTTTTAAGATTGATGGATTTGATTATGTCTTCTATGCATCTACTGAATCAATGAAATGTTTTGGATGTGGAAGAGAGGGGCATTTGGTGCGTAATTGTCCCGAGAATGAACGCGCTGAGCCTGGTAGTAGCTTTAGTGCGGGTGCAACTAACGTACCACAGCGAAGGGATGAAAATACTACAGGTGTAGGTAGGGGAAGAGAGAAGGTGGGCAGATGTGGTTGGAAAAGTAGGAGAGGAAGGCATTGTGGATACGGGGCAATTGTGGTAGGTCAGAACAAAGAGGGAGGGGAAACACTAGGTGAGATTGCGACTGCCGTCGCTGAGGTGGTGCTGGAAAATGAAATTGGAGGTCAAGAGGAGATTGAAATAACGGAAAAGGAAGCGGATGTTTTCAAAATACCAAGGAGTAAAAGGAAGAATTTAAGGGGTGGTGAAGGGTCTAATTCTAAGAGAAAGGTAGAGATGGATAAATCAAGTGAAGATGAACAGGTTGTAGAGATGGGTTTTCTTCTGGGGAGGATAGCGAGAGTGAGTCATCTGACGCGTCACAACAATATAGTGAGATAGATGGGGTGGAAGGGAGGTATGGGATCGAGAAGATACGTCAATTTCTGAAGTTGACAAAAGGGAAGAAATATATGCAGGATTACAATGTAACTGATTTTTTCCCTGAACGTGAATTGTTTATTGAATCAGCAAAGTTTCTGATGTCAAAAATTACAGGGGGAGGTTTGAAAAGCCCTGAAATTGCTAGACTCAAGAAAGTGGTCACGAGAGTAATAAGTGATGCAAATTCTAAAGAAAATTAAAGAGTTCAGTTGCAGTTTTAACTCTGTAAAGAGATGTGGTGGCTGTATCTTCCTCTGTATTTTTTTCTTATCCATGAGCAGTTTTAAGATCTCTTCTTTAAACGTAAATGGGGCAAGAGATGTTAAAAAAAGAGCCATGGTGTATGAGTTAATGAGGGGAAAGGGAAGTGACATAATTTTTCTACAAGAAACGCATAGTAATTTGGAAAATGAAGTTATGTGGCAACAGGAGTGGGGGGGGACAGTGGTGTGTAGTCATAAAAACTCAAAAAGTGGGGGTGTGGTTATCTTGTTCTCAAAAGGGTTTTTGCCTTTGTCATATGAGGTTGAAGAGGTAGTTGAGGGGAGGTAATTAAAAGTTAGAGCAAGGTATGAAAACATCAATATGTGTCTGATAAATGTATGGTGGTGACAGTTGAGAGGGTATGTTTTTTAGAGACATTATCAAATACCATTGAGAAATGTAACAAAGAAGATTATTTGTTTATTGCTGGGGATTTTAACTGCACAGTTAGTGATTTAGATAGAAATCACCAAGAACCTCATATAGCCTCAAGGACGTTTTTAAAACGCCTTATTGTAACAAATGAACTGTGTGATATTTGGCGGAGTCAACATGGAGGAGACAAGGCAGTACACCTGGGCGCATGTGAGAGAGAACATCATCTCTATGGCCAGGTTAGATAGGTTTTATGTTTTTGAGCATCAATCTCAGGTCTGTAAATCAAGTGTGATAACTCCAGTGGGATTTTCTGATCATTGTTTAATAACAGAGGTGGTGTTCATTAACGATGTAAAACCTAAAAGCGCATACTGGCATTTTAACATAACTTTATTGAGTGATGCTCACTTCAGGAATTGTTTCAGTTTTTTTTGGGAGAGGTGGAGGTCTCAAAATGCCAGTTTTGTATCCCTTCAACAATGGTGGGATATAGGGAAAATCCAGATTCAACAATTTTGTAATCAATACACGAGGAATGTCACCAAGGATATCACCAGATCAATGAAAGCCCTAGAGATTGAAATAGTGGAACTCGTGACGTTGGTTGAGACCACAGGAGATCGAGGCCATACTCAGGCCCTCAAGAGGAGAAAAGCTGCATTGGCAGATCTGCTGGGTATCAGAGCACAGGGGGCACTGGTGAGAAGTAAATTTCAGGGCATATCTGAAATGGATGCCTCATCCAAATTTTTCTTTGGTTTAGAGAAAAAGAATGGAAAAAGAAAAATTATTCATTGTCTCAAATCAGCTGCTGGACAAGAGCTCACTAGCCCTAGTGAAATTAGAAAGAGGGCAGTAGAGTTCTATGCTGAGCTCTACAAGTGTGAGTATAAAGAGGACAAAACAGTGACACAGCAGTTCTTTGATGGGCTCCCAAAGGTGGCTGCAGAAGCTCAGGTTGAGCTTGAGCAACCATTGTCTTTGCAGGATTTATACACTGCATTAAAAGGCATGGAAAATGGAAGGGCACCAGGCATTGATGGGCTTCCCGTTGACTTTTTTAAGTCCTTTTGGGCTATGTTGGGAGAGGATTGGTTAGAAGTAGCTAATGATAGTTTAACCGGAGGGTTACTACCAATAAGCTGCAGAAGGGCTGTCCTCACCCTACTGCCTAAAAAGGGTGACCTGAGGGAGGTGAAGAACTGGAGGCCGGTGGCTTTATTGTGTACTGATTATAAAATATTGTCAAAGGCTTTGTCCAACAGGCTGAGGGAGGTGATGGGGCAAATCATACATACGGATCAGTCCTACTGTGTTCCTGGCATGCAGATAGGGGATAACATTTCTCTGATTCGTGATTTTTTGGACGTCTCTAGGGCAATTGGGTTGGATGCTGGTCTAATTTCAATTGATCAGGAAAAGGCATTTGACCGAGTTGAACATCAATATTTATGGCACACGTTTGAGGCGTTTGGGTTCAGCTCTGGTTTTATTGCCATGATAAAGGTGATATATGGTGACATTGAAAGTGTATTGAAAGTTAACGGTGGTTTGAGTGCTCCTTTTAAAGTGTGTAGAGGTATTAGGCAGGGATGTTCTATGTCTGGGATGTTATATGCTATTGCTATAGAGCCACTACTAAATAGCATTAGAAGTCGCATTGCAGGGGTGTGCCTTTCAGAGGATATTCCTCCTATTCGTCTTTCAGCCTATGCTGATGATGTAGTTGTGCTAGTGAAAAATCAAGCGGAGGTGGATAGTTTGAGTCTAATGGTTGATCGTTTTAGGGGAATATCCTCTGCAAAGGTAAATTGGGAAAAGAGTTGTGCTTTACAGATTGGAGAATGGTCTGGAGGGATCATGGCTTTGCCAGGGGGGCTAGAATGGTGTAAGGGAGGTTTTAAGTATCTTGGAGTGTACCTAGGAGATGAGGGGACTATGGAAAAAAATTGGAGTGGGGTGGTTGAAATGGTGGAAGGGAGGATGAGGAGATGGCGTTGGTTACTATCTCGTATATCACTATTATAGTTAACAATGTGATTGCCTCTGCACTGTGGCATCGGTTGTCAGTTTTAGAACCACCATCTGGCCTTCTGGCTAAGATACAGGCAATTATTGTGGATTTCTTTTGGGATAAATATCACTGGGTTCCACAAAGTGTTTTGTATTTGTCAAAAGAGGAGGGGGGACAAGGTCTTGTACATCTTGCTAGTAGGGCTGCTGCTTTCCGGTTTCAGTTTATTCAAAGGTTGCTTTATGGACCGGAAAATGTGGTGTGGAGAGGGGTGACAGGTCTTATATTACAGCGGGTTGGAGGATTAGGTTTAAAGAAGGCTTTATTTCTGGTTGATAGTAGCCAGATTTCTAGGGAGGGAGTACCTCCGTTTTACAGAGGCCTTCTCAGAGTGTGGAGCGTAATGAAGGTGTCCAGAAGAACTTCAGCGGAGTCAGTGCATTGGCTGTTGGAGGAACCTCTGGTGTATGGGGCAAGACTGGATTGTACAACTGCAGCTGTTCCACATTTCTCCAAGATTCTGGTGAAGGGGAAAATCATCACCTTAAGACAGTTAATGGCCATGGCTGGGCCCGCTTTAATGGATGGAAGACGGGTGGCAGAACATTTGGGGATGAGGTCGGAAAGGATTGTCGGACAAATGCTGGGGAGCTGTAGGAAGGCTCTATCAGCGGAAGAATGGGGTATGCTTAGTAGCCACAAGAAGAAGGTGCAAGATGAAGACGTCTCATTTCCAAAACTAGGGATTACACCAAATATCCCAGAGTCAGAAAGAAAGGCGTTATTGCTGGATTTGAGAGGGTTGGAGGAGGTGGGTTTGGATGAGGTGAATGGGAAGGAATTGTATAGGGGGTGTGTCAAGGTGTTGAATAAAGATAAATTGAAAAATAGAAAAGATACTCCATGGAGGGTAAAATTGGGCATTGATGACAAGGTAAAGCCAGCATGGAGAGCACTGTACAAACCACCGTTACAAAAGGGTACTGGTGATATGCAATGGAGGGTTTTACATGGCATCATTGCAGTTAATGCTTTTGTATCTGTTATTAACTCAGATGTTAGAGATGGATGTCCTTTTTGTAATATAAGAGAAACCATTTTTCACTGTTTTATGGAGTGTGAGAGGATAAAACCTCTATTGGAAATGCTGGAATCTTTGTTTAAAGCTGTAGGGGAGTTTTTCAATAACACTGTTTTTATTTTGGGGTTTCAATATAGTAAACAACAGAAAAGAAAATGTCAAATGTTAAATTTTATTTTGGGACAAGCTAAGATGTCAATTTTTCTGAGTAGGAAACATAAGATAGAAACGGGATATGGGCAGGATGTAAGATGTGTTTTTAAAGGTTTAGTGAAAGCAAGAATAAAAGTAGATTTTGAGTTCTTTTCAGCTGTAAAAGATCTCCTATTATTTGAGGAGAAGTGGGCATACGAAGGAGCGCTTTGTTTTGTAGAGGAGGGGAAATTATTTTTTACTGCTGAAATAAGTTGAATGTATATGTTATG
Source organism: Oncorhynchus clarkii lewisi (assembly GCF_045791955.1). Taxonomy (NCBI): domain Eukaryota; kingdom Metazoa; phylum Chordata; class Actinopteri; order Salmoniformes; family Salmonidae; genus Oncorhynchus; species Oncorhynchus clarkii. Next base: position 119,002 of record NW_027261000.1, read on the forward strand.
TATTTATTTTTGTTTAGGAATTACATTTGTTGTTTCATTTCTGAAAAGGCAGTGTGTCATTTTTTATGTTAACACTTGAGTAAAAAATAAAGGTTTTATAAAAACTCAAACTCTCTCTCTCTCTCTCTCTCTCTATCACTATCTCTCTCTCTCTCTCTCTCTCTCTCTCTCTCTCTCTCTCTCTCTCTCTCACACCATCTCTCACTCTCTCTCTATCACTATCTCTCTCTCTCTCTCTCTCTCTCTCTCTCTCTCTCTCACCATCTCTCACTCTATCTCGCTCACACAGAACTTTGAGAGTTATAATCTGTACAATAAACAAGAAAAATTGATTTTCATGATGTTTCAAAGTTATCCGAACTGTTAAAGCTCAGACACACTTCGAGGATACTGTCACGGCTGTCGAATGACCTGGACCAAAGTGCAGCGTGGTGAGCGTACATATTCATTTTATTATTATGACACCGACAAAAACAATAAACAATCCAAAAACCAACCGTGAAGCTAAAGGCTATAGTGCCAACAAACAAAGACAACTACCCACAAAGACAGGTTGGAAAAAGGGCTGCCTATGTATGTTTCCCAATAAGAGACAATGATAGACAGCTGTCCCTGATTGAGAACCATACCCGGCCAAATCAAAGAAATACAAAACATAGAAAAATGAACATTGAATGCCCACCCAATCACACCCTGACCAAACCAAAATAGAGACATAATTGAAGGACATCGCTGGAGGCTCCGGACTGAAGGACGTCGCTGGAGGCTCCAGACTGGAGGCCGTCTCCGGAGGCTGGAGTTAGAACTACATCCACCTACGTCTCTGTCACCAACACTACAGCTGTACCTGTAGTTAGTACTACATCCACCCAGGTATCTGTCACCAACACTACAGCTGTACCTGTAGTTAGTACTACATCCACCCAGGTCTCTGTCACCAACACTACAGCTGTAACTGTAGTTAGTACTACATCCACCCAGGTCTCTGTCACCAACACTACAGCTGTACCTGTAGTTAGTACTACATCCACCCAGGTCTCTGTCACCAACACTACAGCTGTACCTGTAGTTAGTACTACATCCACCCAGGACTCTGTCACCAACACTACAGCTGTACCTGTAGTTAGTACTACATCCACCCAGGTCTCTGTCACCAACACTACAGCTGTAACTGTAGTTAGTACTACATCCACCCAGGTCTCTGTCACCAACACTACAGCTGTACCTGTAGTTAGTACTACATCCACCCAGGTATCTGTCACCAACACTACAGCTGTACCTGTAGTTAGTACTACATCCACCCAGGACTCTGTCACCAACACTACAGCTGTACCTGTAGTTAGTACTACATCCACCCAGGTCTCTGTCACCAACACTACAGCTGTACCTGTAGTTAGTACTACATCCACCCAGGTCTCTGTCACCAACACTACAGTTATACCTGTAGTTAGTACTACATCCACCCAGGACTCTGTCACCAACACTACAGCTGTACCTGTAGTTAGTACTACATCCACCCAGGACTCTGTCACCAACACTACAGCTGTACCAACACTCCACCCAGGTCTCTGCTGTACCTGTAGTTAGTACATCCACCCAGGTCTCTGTCTACAGCCCAGGTATTACATCCACCCAGGTATCTGTCACCAACACTACAGCTGTACCTGTAGTTAGTACTACATCCACCTTGGTCTCTGTCACCAACACTACAGCTGTACCTGTAGTTAGTACTACATCCACCCAGGACTCTGTCACCAACACTACAGCTGTACCTGTAGTTAGTACTACATCCACCCAGGTATCTGTCACCAACACTACAGCTGTACCTGTAGTTAGTACTACACATCCACCCAGGTCTCTGTCACCAACACTACAGCTGTACCTGTAGTTAGTACTACATCCACCCAGGTCTCTGTCACCAACACTACAGCTGTACCTGTAGTTAGTACTACATCCACCCAGGTATCTGTCACCAACACTACAGCTGTACCTGTAGTTAGTACTACATCCACCCAGGACTCTGTCACCAACACTACAGCTGTACCTGTAGTTAGTACTACATCCACCCAGGTCTCTGTCACCAACACTACAGCTGTACCTGTAGTTAGTACTACATCCACCCAGGACTCTGTCACCAACACTACAGCTGTACCTGTAGTTAGTACTACATCCACCCAGGTCTCTGTCACCAACACTACAGTTATACCTGTAGTTAGTACTACATCCACCCAGGTCTCTGTCACCAACACTACAGCTGTACCTGTAGTTAGTACTACATCCACCCAGGTATCTGTCACCAACACTACAGCTGTACCTGTAGTTAGTACTACATCCACCCTGGTCTCTGTCACCAACACTACAGCTGTACCTGTAGTTAGTACTACATCCACCCTGGTCTCTGTCACCAACACTACAGCTGTACCTGTAGTTAGTACTACATCCACCCAGGTCTCTGTCACCAACACTACAGATGTACCTGTAGTTAGTACTACATCCACCCAGATCTCTGTCACCAACACTACAGCTGTACCTGTAGTTAGTACTACATCCACCCAGGACTCTGTCACCAACACTACAGATGTACCTGTAGTTAGTACTACATCCACCCAGGTTTTCTGTCACCAACACTACAGCTGTACCTGTAGTTAGTACTACATCCACCCAGGACTCTGTCACCAACACTACAGCTGTACCTGTAGTTAGTACTACATCCACCTAGGTCTCTGTCACCAACACTACAGATGTACCTGTAGTTAGTACTACATCCACCCAGGTCTCTGTCACCAACACTACAGCTGTACCTGTAGTTAGTACTACATCCCACCCAGGTATCTGTCACCAACACTACAGCTGTACCTGTAGTTAGTATTACATCCACCCAGGTATCTGTCACCAACACTACAGCTGTACCTGTAGTTAGTAGTACATCCCACCCAGGTATCTGTCACCAACACTACAGCTGTACCTGTAGTTAGTATTACATCCACCCAGGTATCTGTCACCAACACTACAGCTGTACCTGTAGTTAGTACTACATCCACCCAGGTCTCTGTCACCAACACTACAGCTGTACCTGTAGTTAGTACTACAGCTGTACCTGTAGTTAGTACTACGTCCACCAGAGAGCCACCTTTCACCCTGTCCCTGTATCTAAGTAAGGGTTCTTAAACTTTTTCAGCCTGGGACCCAAACTAAAAATTCTATGTTATTTGGCACCCAAGGTTATGAAAATATACACCTATGCATAAATATTGGTACATTTCATTGTCTAAAACAAATGCAATATAAACAAAAACAAATAAGAATCCATTTCAATACCCATATATAAATAGCTATTCATCTTTATTTTTCCCCAATAAAACACTCATATCTGTCTAGGTTGGAACTGTTGCTGTTAAAATACAATAAATCATTTTTATTCTGAACCCGAATTTACTGATTTATCACATCACACAGATGAATAACAGTACACACACACACACACACACACACTCACAGGCTCCGTTTTTGATAGTGCAACCCTAAGTAACAGTACTGTACTGTTAGGGTTGCACTATCAGTAGCTAGCTTGCTTGCTTTGGCTAACGTTAGCTTTTAGCTGTGTACAAGCCCAGGGGATTGTTTGAAAGAGAAACTCACATCTACTACTATGAGAGAGAGTACTCCCTTATTTCTGTGGATGTTTGGTCAGGACGTGTCATTATATTAACTTGTTCGTTTTGAGAGACTCATTACTAAGCACTTCCCCACACAAAACACATTGTGGGCGCGCCTCGTTATTTTTATGAAACCAAGAGAAGAAACTCATCGCTGTATTTGCGTTTCATGATGATTGACCTCAGTCAGGACTTGATGGCGAGTGGGAATGACAAGTCAGTGGCTGACAGCACATCATCTGCTGCTGAACGACAGCACATCATCTGCTGCTGAACCACAGCACATCATCTGCTGCTGAACCACAGCACATCATCTGCTGCTGAACCACAGCACATCATCTGCTGCTGAACCACAGCACATCATCTGCTGCTGAACGACAACACATCATCTGCTGCTGAACGACAGCACATCATCTGCTGCTGAACGACAGCACATCATCTGCTGCTGAACCACAGCACATCATCTGCTGCTGAACGACAGCACATCATCTGCTGCTGAACCACAGCACATCATCTGCTGCTGAACCACAGCACATCATCTGCTGCTGAACCACAGCACATCATCTGCTGCTGAACGACAGCACATCATCTGCTGCTGAACCACAGCACATCATCTGCTGCTGAACCACAGCACATCATCTGCTGCTGAACCACAGCACATCATCTGCTGCTGAACGACAGCACATCATCTGCTGCTGAACGACAGCACATCATCTGCTGCTGAACGACAGCACATCATCTGCTGCTGAACGACAACACATCATCTGCTGCTGAACCACAGCACATCATCTGCTGCTGGACGACAACACATCATCTGCTGCTGAACGACAGCACATCATCTGCTGCTGAACGACAGCACATCATCTGCTGCTGAACGACAGCACATCATCTGCTGCTGAACGACAGCACATCATCTGCTGCTGAACCACAGCACATCATCTGCTGCTGAACCACAGCACATCATCTGCTGCTGAACCACAGCACATCATCTGCTGCTGAACCACAGCACATCATCTGCTGCTGAACCACAGCACATCATCTGCTGCTGAACCACAGCACATCATCTGCTGCTGAACCACAGCACATCATCTGCTGCTGAACCACAGCACATCATCTGCTGCTGAACCACAGCACATCATCTGCTGCTGAACGACAGCGCTGAAGCTTGTGGGTTTCGGAGGGATCTTCAAGAAAACTGAAGAAAAAAAGATCCGGTAACCCGCGAAACACACTGGCATCTCCCACACACGCAGCTGCTAAACTGAGCAGAGACCGTTGCTAAGCAGAGAGCATTGCTAAGCAGAGAGCGTTGCTAAGCAGAGACCGTTGCTAAGCAGAGACTGTTGCTAAGCAAAGAGCATTGCTAAGCAGAGACCGTTGCTAAGCAGAGACCGTTGCTAAGCAGAGACCGTTGCTAAGCAGAGACCGTTGCTAAGCAGAGAGCGTTGCTAAGCAGAGAGCGTTGCTAAGCAGAGAGCGCACTGAACAGTGAGTGCAGTTGCACTTGGCCGAATCAATTCCAGTAATCAATTAAATAATGATATATTTACTCTTACACGTCGCGACCCATACTTTAAGAAAGGCTGATCTAAGGATCTTTGTGATGCTTTCTCTCCTCCTGTGGAATAGAGTAGAGCTATAGAGTTGTGTAATAGTTCATGTAGGTGGATGCCATGTGCAATCGGGTGTGCTAAGATAATGAGAGTTAATGACTATAGATACTGGTATGTATGTGTATATTCTGCTGTACTAAGACACTTTAAATATACCGTTTTCTGTTGCTGCCATAATACACTATGTGGAAGTTCTTCTTCCCCCTTGATATTCAATCATATTATGTTTTAATTGAATTTCCCTTTTAAATCTCTGAAACTGTGGAGATCTTAGCTCTGTCTCAATTAATCTTTCCTTCAGTCCTCGCATCCTCTCTCCTCGACCCCTTCACAAAACTCATTGGATAATATGTTCCAATTGGAGGGACCTTGACCTTCTCTTCTAATAGGGTTGACAAGGAGGAGAGGAGATAGGATGCCAGGAATCCCAGTAAAAAAACGATTGAGACTTAGCCCTTTTCAGAGGATTGGCCTCACAGAGTGCTTTCACAGTAACTTGGCCTAGACCTCAAAGAACAAGCAAAAGAACACGTGTGAAGTTTCCCCCAGAAATACCTATTGAGAAAGATTAAGACCCACATTTCCCACACAAGACCCTGAATAACTATCCACACTGATAGAAAAAAAACAACCTTTATGTCTAGCCTATTGTAGGGTTGCTACCTAGCCTTTTGTAAGGTCAATAGCTAGCTTATTGTAAGGCCTTGTGGGGCCTACTCTAGGTCAAGAAATATCACCTGTTTACAAGAAATTGTATTTGACCTCAAATAAGTCACATGGTACCACAGTGGAGTGTCAGGAGGAGACCTTATAATCCTGACCAGTCTTCCACTTCTCCTTTTCTTTCACCATACGTTCCTTTTTTCATCTTTCACTATCCTTGTTGTTGTTGTGGAATATGCAAACTGTATGTCAAATCTAAAGAATGTGCTGCATTAGCAGACTCAAGTCAGGGCCCGTATTTGTCACGTCTCAGAGGAGAAGTGCTGATCTAGGATCTGTTTAGCCTTTTGATCATATGATGACACTGTCAATTATCTTGTAATCTTTTTGGCTAACCACATTGGAACACTAATCTTTAAGGACATGAACTGGCAGTGGTTTGAGCAAAGTATACTGCTATTGTTTTCAGGAATGTAAACCTACGGCAGGGCCAGGAGGGGTGGAAAGAGAAATGGGTGGGATGATGAGAGAGATAGGAGGGATGATAGGAGGGACAGGAGGGGTGATAGTAGAGACAGGAGGGGAGATAGGAGGGGTGATAGGAGGGATGGTATGGGTGATAGGAGAGACAGTAGGGGTGATAGGAGAGACGAGAGGGGTGATAGGAGACACGAGAGGGGTGATAGGAGAGACAAGAGGGGTAGGAGGGGTGATAGATGAGAGGGGTGATAGAAGAGACTATATGAGAGACAGGAGTGTTGATTGGAAAGACAGGAAGGGTGATAGGAGGGACGGGAGGGGTGATAGGAGAGACAGGAAGGGTGATAGGAATTGACGGGGAGGGGTGAAAGGAGGGACAGGAACGGTGGAAGGAGAAATGGGTGGGATGATGAGAGAGATAGGAGGGATGATAGGAGGGAAAGGAGGGGTGATAGGAGACAGGTGAGACAGGAGGGGCGATTGGAGAGACGAGAGGGAGATAGGAGAGACAAGAGGGGTGAAAGGAGAGACGAGAGGGGTGATAGGAGAGACGAGAGGGGTGATAGGAGAGGCGAGAGGGAGATAGGAGAGACGAGAGGGAGATAGGAGAGACAGGAGGGGTGATAGGAATTGACAGGGAGGGGTGATAGGAGGGACAAGAGGGGTGATAAGAGGGGTGATAGGAGAGACAGGAATGGTGATAGGAAAGGGCGGGGAGGGGTGATAGGAGGGACAAGAGGGGTGATAGGAGAGGTGAGGGATGATAGGAAAGACGAGAGGGGTGGTAGGACAGACGAGAGGGGTGATAGGAGAGTATGGAGAGGTGATAGGAGAGACAAGAGGGGTGAAAGGAGAGACGAGAGGGGTGATAGGAGAGACGAGAGGGGTGATAGGAGAGACGAGAGGGAGATAGGAGAGACGAGAGGGAGATAGGAGAGACAGTAGGGGTGATGGGAGACAGGAGGTGCGATTGGAGAGACGAGAGGGGGGATAGGAGAGACGAGAGGGAGATAGGAGAGACGAGAGGGAGATAGGAGAGACGAGAGGGAGATAGGAGAGACAAGAGGGGTGATAGGAGAGACAAGAGGGGTGAAAGGAGAGACGAGAGGGGTGATAGGAGAGACGGAAGGGGTGATAGGAGAAACAGGAAGGGTGATGGGAGATTGGAGGGACGGTGGCAGGGATGTGTGATGTGAAATCACATGATTTCATCATAAAATGTTTTGGCAGTGAGTGTGTGTAATGTGAGGTGTCCTACGATGAACGTCAACAAGATGCATGACGAGCATTGTTAAAAAGACCTCCACAAAGATCCATCTAACTGAAGTGTCTGCACACTGACAGACAGTGAGGCACGAAATAAACCACGGGTGACTATGGGTGACTACTTTACCACCTGGAACACAACAATGGTTTCAGTTCTGTCCCCTCCTCATAACCACCATTAACCACAACTAAACTGTTTTAATTGAATCTGAACATACCAGTTGATACCTAAAAGAAACAATAGCAAAGCACTCGCCGCTACTGTTTTGGTAGAGAAATGAGGTACAGGCCTGGAGAAATGTAACCACTCTCAAATTCATAGACAGAGCTATGGCTACTACAAGGACTGACCATCCATGATATAAACAAGTACAGTTTAACCATGTGTTGAGGCTATACAGTGTTAGTTTACATTTACATGTGTGATGTGCATGTCTTCATTAACCCAGGTGTATGTATCTGTCTCCAGGTGCAACTCATTACAATTAGGGGCGGGGCTTGGCTGATATATACCTTGCGTACAAGTAGAAAAACACGTTGACTCACCCTACTTGTAGAGAAACACCAATACCATCCTCCTCTCATTCATGCTAATGAAACGGTCTATCACTCTGTCATACAGAACAGGCTTTCATTTTTTGTTGTCCTAGGCTACCTGGATAAAATGCTTGCTCGCTATCCTAATTTCCATTCATGGGCAACGTCAGCTAGTTAACATTAGCCTTCCACATCTAGCTACATATTGAACTTCCATCCAGGCGCACAAATATGTATGAGTTAATGGTTAGATCAGAATCGCCATTATAGTCATTGGCCGGTACGGAGAATTAAGTACAACCACAAGTCCAAATCCCTATCTCCATCCATGGCTAATTGAGGATAGGGTCCATTTTAGCTAGCTTGTAGGGTCGCTAGCTTAATTTAGAGTGGCTATTGTAACTAGCCTTTGGTAGGGTTGCTAGCTAGCTTATTGTAAGGCCTTGTGGGGCCTACTCTAGGTCAATGAAGATAATCTGTTTTACAAGAAATGGTATCGGACTTTAAATAAGTCACATGGTACCACAGTGGGGTCTCAGGAGGAGACCTTAAAATCCTGACCAGTCTTCCACTTCTCCTTTTCTTTCACCATACGTTCCTCTTTTCATCTTTCACTATCCTTGTTGTTGTTGTGGAATATACAAACTGTATGTCAAATCTAAAGAATGTGCTGCATTAACAGACTCAACTCAGGGCTCGTATTTATCACGTCTCAGGATTGTGTAACTATGGCAGGGACAAGAGGCGTGATAGGAGAGACAGGATGGGTGATGGGATAGACAGGAGAGGTGATAGGAGAGACAGGAGGGGTGATAGGAGAGACAGGAGAGGTGAAAGGATAGACAGGAGAGGTGATAGGAGAGAGGAGAGGTGATAGGAGAGAGGAGGGGTGATAGGAGAGACAGGATGGGTGATGGGATAGACAGGAGAGGTGATAGGAGAGAGGAGGGGTGATAGGAGAGACAGGGGGGTGATGGGATAGACAGGAGAGGTGATAGGAGAGACAGGAGAGGTGATAGGAGAGAGGAGGGGTGATAGGAGAGACAGGGGGGTGATGGGATAGACAGGAGAGGTGATAGGAGAGACAGGAGGGGTGATGGGAGAGACAGGAGGGGTGATGGGAGAGACAGGAGGGGTGATGGGAGAGACATGAGGGGTGATAGGAGAGACAGGAGAGGTGATAGGAGAGACAGGAGGGGTGATGGGAGAGACAGGAGGGGTGATGGGAGAGACAGGAGGGGTGATGGGAGAGACAGGAGGGGTGATAGGAGAGACAGGCGGGTGATAGGAGAGACAGGAGGGGTGATAGGAGAGACAGGAGGGGTGATAGGAGAGACAGGAGGGGTGATAGGATAGACAGGAGGGGTGATAGGATAGGATAGGAGAGACAGGAGGGGTGATAGGATAGACAGGAGGGGTGATAGGATAGACAGGAGGGGTGATAGGAGAGACAGGAGGGGTGATGGGAGAGACAGGAGGGGTGATGGGAGAGACAGGAGAGGTGATTGGAGAGACAGGAGGGGTGATGGGAGAGACAGGAGGGGTGATGGGAGACAGGAGGGGTGATGGGAGAGACAAGAGGGGTGATGGGAGAGACAGGAGGGGTGATAGGAGAGACAGGAGGGGTGATAGGAGAGACAAGAGGGGTGATAGGAGAGGCAGGAGGGGTGATAGGAGAGGCAGGAGGGGTGATAGGATAGACAGGAGGGGTGATGGGAGAGACAGGAGGGGTGATAGGAGAGGCAGGAGGGGTGATAGGAGAGGCAGGAGGGGTGATAGGATAGACAGGAGGGGTGATAGAATAGACAGGAGGGGTGATAGGAGAGACAGGAGGGGTGATGGGAGAGACAGGAGGGGTGATGGGAGAGACAGGAGAGGTGATTGGAGAGACAGGAGGGGTGGTGGGAGAGTCAGGAGGGGTGATGGGAGACAGGAGGGGTGATGGGAGAGACAAGAGGGGTGATGGGAGACAGGAGGGGTGATGGGAGAAATGGGAATGGTGATAGTTTGTGCGGTGGCAGGTACGGGACATTTAAAATCACATGATTTCATGAGGATATGTTTCCGCAGTGAGTGTAGGGAGGGGGATATGGCCTAAAACTAATTTCTAGATTTTGAAAACGTTTTCTCAAAATTAAAGGTCAAATACACTGCATTAAAACAGTCAAAAATAATCTAATTAATTCCGAGTCTGTGAAATTAAACCTAGGCTGAATATAGGCCTTCCACAACCATAAGACCCACTAATTATTTAATTAATTGTTCTAAATAGTTGTACCTGCATTTTTCTGCATTAATCATTAATCTGGCTTTCAGGTCTGTCTATAAAAAAGCCCCTTTTGTAACAAATTTAACCAGAACCATGCATAACGCACATTCATTAATAATGTAGCAGGCATTATGGGAAATGAACACCGGTCTCAATACAAATCTATCAAGCACAAGCCCACGTGCTGCTGAGTAGCCAGCAAATACTTATATTCCAAGTTTAGTTAACTTGGATCTAGGTATAATTTCACAAGCTCTGAATTCAGTTAACAAGGCAAAACAGTTGAATTGTTATGAACACACCCTTCTGTCCGTCTCCAACTGTTTGAACAGCATGCTAGACGGTCCACTTTGTGGACAGTGGCCTACTTTATTTCTCAGATTGAGAATGGGTTGTATTTTACCTTTAATTAACTAGGCAAGTCAGTTAAAAACAAATTCTTATTTACAATGACGGCCTACAACTGCCAAACCAGAACGATGCTGGGCCAACTGTGCAGCGCCTGATGGGACTCCCGATCACGACCGGTTGTGATACAGCCCAGGATTGAACCAGGGTCTGTAGTGACGATTCTATCACTGTGACGCAGTGCCTTACACCGCTGCGCCACTCTGGAGCCCCAGGGCATGGTTCGAAAGGTTCACTTTTCCTCTATTACAGTACGATAATGTCTCCATGTGTTTCAAGTGTCCACATGACCGATTATTTTGGACCAAACCTCAAATTCAAATTGCGAGTTGAAACCGTTTGTCAGAGGAAGAAGTGATCTCTCATCTTTGTTGTTGTGAGTGGTAGGTGGAGGGACTTGGGAGAAAGAGTCGAAGTGAGAGGTTTCACTCTCGCCAAAATCTGTCCAAAATAAGCCCAATGCGTTTCTTTGCATTTATTTTTAACCTTGTCGTTTGCCTTCCCACCTTTGAGACAACAACTCCTATTTTTAGGGTGGAGACATGAGCATCTTGTCATTATATACAGATCTCTGGTGTAAATGGGAAGGTGTGGATGGCTGAGGTCTCGTGCAGAGGTTTCTCTCCATTGATTTAGCTAGCTAACTAGCATTAGCTGTAAATTAGCTGTAAACTGGTCGAGGTGGCTTGTTCGCATTGGTGTGCAGTTGTAACTTGCTTGTATATCTAACTAACAAACAAACAAATATATGCACTGTCAATCAAAGACGCAGTGCCCAAGTCTCATCACATCAATCCTCAGCACTTAGAAAAGCATATCAAGCGAAGGGTTTTACGCTTGCTCAGTTCATGGGTCTCGAGCACTGCACGAGTGGACATTTTGAAATGGAAGTTACAGAACTCGAGTGGACATTTTGAAATGGAAGTTACAGAACTCCAAGAGTGGACTCGTGTGCTTCTGTTATGGCGAAAAGTCCTCAATTAAACTGACATTAAATGTGGAGAATGATACATTTGCATTTGTTGGTCATCAATTAGCCTTTTAAATGCTATTCCTATGTAGCCTACCATTTTATACAATAAATATGTGGAAATGATGATATCACTGGAGTCATTGCAAATCAATTTGTGCCGCTTGTGTAGCCTACCTAGAGCTGGCAAATGGATTTAATAAATAGCCAATAACTTCAGTTTATTGTTGTTGTTGTAGCCTTGTGTTATTATGCAATTATTAATGGCCATGTTTAGTTAATGAAATTGGAAGTTATCAACTGTGATCATGGTAACAATTCTATCGCAATTGCATTAGATTGAAGGTAGATCAGTCAGATTAGGCTACACAGAAAAACAAATATGCAATGGCTGTTGTTGACAAGCATAGGCCTAATTAGGTAATTTCCATATTTGTCTTAGTGATTTCGACTCCACCCTAGTTGCCTATTCCAGCAGGCTAACTGACAACGGAAGCACCTAGAAAGCGCCTCGCCTTGCTGAATAAATGAGTCTGTCAATTTTAACTAAGCAAGCTGCTAAATCGTTCGTCTTACATCTTGCCTAGGCTACTGTAGGCTATCTGAAATTAGATGAGGGCCTATCAGGGTTTATAGGCTACCTGCATCTAGCTAACCAAACCATGGAAAAGTTGAGTTATAATCATAAACCCAGCCAATGGCTAGTCTTAACATCTGACACTGTCCCGTCCTGACCTTAGTTCCTTTTTTATGTCTCTGTTTTAGTTTGGTCAAGGCGTGAGTTGGGGTGGGCATTCTATGTTTTGTAGTCTAGGTTTTGTATTTCTAGGTGTTTGGCCTGGTATGGTTCCCAATCAGAGGCAGCTGGCAATCGTTGTCTCTGATTGAGAAACATACTTAGGCAGCCTGTTTTCCCACTATGATTTGTGGGTAGTTGTTTTCTGTCTTTGTGTGTCTGCACCAGACGGAACTGTTTCGTTTGTTCCACTTTGTTGTTTTTTGTTCTAGTGTTCAGTTCCTTTATTAAATTTACCATGAACACGTACAACGCTGCACCTTGGTCCTCTTCACCTTCTTCCACCTACGACAACCGTTACAGGCACATAATAACGGCACAATTGCCATTCGTTTTATATTAGTCACATTTGCTCGCAATAATTATTATTGATGGAAAACCCAATTTTGTGACTTCGGTCGTTAGAAGTTAAGTCGAGATTTCTTCTTAATTCGCTCGATGACGTTATGGAAAAATGGTTTATTGGCTAAATGTGGCAACTCCTCTCTAGCTGCGAACACTACTCTTTGGGCTAGTTTTCAGGCCTTGTTGGCGGGTTTTGAAAAGTCATTGGGCTAGAAATGTAGGCTTGACCTGGCAACCCTGATTGTGTATGTGTTCCATTCAGAGATGAATGGACAAGACAAAATATTGAAGTGCCTTTGAAAGGGGTATGGTAGTCGGTGCCAGGCACACCGGTTTGTGTCCAGAACTGCAACGCTGCTGGGTTTTTCACGCTCAACAATTTCCCGTATAAAACAAGAATGATCCACCACCCAAAGGACATCCAGCCAACTTGACACAGCTGTGGGATGCATTGGAGTCAACATGGACCAGCAGGTGATCCTAATGTTTGGTATACACAGTGTATGTAGACCTACTTGCAATATGACATGTCTAATTTAAAGGTTGTATATGAAAAAAGAGGTCATGGAGAAGGAAACCCTTCACCCGGCAAGATAGTATTGTTTTTGACTTGATCAACAATAACAAAATGCACAATAAGAATTTAAAACCAACAGTTTGCAAAGGATTTTTGAACATTCTGGACGTTGAACGTTCTGAAACAATGGCATTCTGTCACTGGGAATAGCCTAATGTAAGCAGGTGTGAAAAGAACCACCTGAGCGGGATGCCCCACCTCCTGGTCTTGAGGAGAAGAATAAAAAACTGACGGGGTTCTATTCTGCACTGTTCAGCCAATCCAGTACATGTAGAGGAGGAGTTAAGATGGAGTGTCACAGTGAGGGGATTTGATTAATGGGTGAACCGGGCTAAGAAAATCAGGGATGCCTTGCCAGGGTGAGCTGGGTGCCACGGTCAAAGCCGACAGCGAAGTCGGCTGAAAACAAAAGTGACGAATGTCAAGCAAGCTTAGTAATAAGTTGTGATGACACTGAATCCTAAGTGTTTTATTTAAGTAATAAGGCATGAGGGGGTGTGGTATATGGCCAATATACCACGGCTAAGGGCTGTTCTAGCACGACACAGTGCAGAGTGCCTGGACACAGCCCTTAGCCAAGGTATATTGCTATTATAAACTGGTTACCAATGTAATTAGAGCAGTATAAATAAATGAGGTATATACCCGTGGTATATGGTCTGATATACCAAGGCTGTTAGCCAATCAGCATTCAGGACTCGAATCATCCAGTTCATAAAGAAACATATATTGCTTAACCACCCTTCCCAAGGAAAACGACTGAAATTGGATTTAAAAAAGACATGTTTTATGTTCCTGAATGATTCATCATGCTGTTCTGTTGATATTATGGCTCTATTAGAGCTAGGCGCTCTGCCCTCACCGCTTTTGCCCGGTGACGTGAAGCCCGGTTTACCCCCCGGGTCAGTATAATAGAACTCCCTCCTTGTTAACAGCGAGACTCTCGTCCAAAAGCGGAAGTCGCATCACAGGCTATCTTCCTTTTCCCATGAATACAGGATGCATCCGATTGTGAGGGTGCTCAGAGAGCCTGTCAGGCAACAGTGCATATTCAGATCAAATGTTATTAGTATATTTCTATAGTACTATAGAAGAGGCCATATAAATGACAAGGAAAAGGATTCATACATTTTATGAAACCGATAGCCTATTGCCTCATACCAGAATGAACATGGACCTGCCTATTCATTCAGGTATCTGATGTTAGAAATCAAAATATATTTCTTCCTGCATCCATATGTGATAGGCCTGTGATCAATGGCTTGCACTTCACCGTTGCAACATTGATCATGCAATGGATGCATGCACAGTCATGAGTTAAATTGAACCTTACCTACTTTATTCGATAAAAACCACTGTTAAAAAAATCATCAACTCATTTATTGGAATATAACAGCAGGCCAAAGATAAGCTACCTCTTTTGAGCTATTGATTTATAGTATTTTTCTGTTGTCAACACTTTCTACCACAGTACAGTTGTCACGGCAGATTTCCTCCTCTTCGTCCGAAGAGGGGTAGCTCAGGACTGAGGGGCAGCTCCGGACTGAAGGGCAGCTCCGGACTGAGGGGCAGCTCCGGACTGAGGGGTAGCTCAGGACTGAGGGGCAGCTCCGGACTGAAGGGCAGCTCTGGACTGAAGGGCAGTTCCGGACTGAGGGGTAGCTCCGGACTGAGGGGCAGCTCAGGACTGAGGGGTAGCTCAGGACTGAGGGGTAGCTCAGGACTGAGGGGCAGCTCAGAACTGAGGGGCAGCTCCGGACTGAAGGGCAGCTTTGGACTGACTGATGGCTCTAGCAGCTCCTGGCTGGCTGACGGCTCTGGCAGCTCCTGGCTGGTGGACGGCTCTTGCAGCTCCTGGCTGGCTGACGGCTCTGGCAGCT
This sequence comes from Oncorhynchus clarkii lewisi, assembly GCF_045791955.1. Classification (NCBI taxonomy): domain Eukaryota; kingdom Metazoa; phylum Chordata; class Actinopteri; order Salmoniformes; family Salmonidae; genus Oncorhynchus; species Oncorhynchus clarkii. The sequence continues at coordinate 134,462 of NW_027261000.1, forward strand.
CCTGGCTGAATGGCAGCTCTGGCGGCTCAGGACAGACTGGCGGCTCTGGCGGCTCAGGACAGACTGGCGGCTCTGGTGGCTCAGGACAGACTGGCGGCTCTGGTGGCTCAGGACAGACGGGAGACTCTGGCGGCTCTGGAGAGACGGGAGAATCTAGCAGCTCTGGAGAGACGGGAGACTCTGGCGGCACTGGAGAGACGGGAGCCTCTGGCGGCGCTGGAGAGGAGGAAGGCTCTAGCAGCACCTGTGGGCAAAAGCGAGGTGCACTGGAGGCCTGGTGCATGAGGCTGGCACAGTCAACACCAGACGACTAGCACGCACCTCAGGACGAGTACGGAGAGCTGACCCAGGTGACATCAAATCCCTGACACGCTTCGTCGGGCGGATGTCGTGCCTCATGCACCAACACAGCACCTCCCTCATAACTCTCTCCTCCAATTTTCCCATGAACTCCTTCACTGTCTCTGCTTCGCTCACCTCCAACACCGCCCTGACCGGCTCTGGTTTTCACCTTGGCTCCTTACGGTAAACAGGGGGAGTCGGCTCAGGTCTGCTATCATCTTTGCAGCAGTGCTGATCACAGTAGTGGTCATATACAAGATGAAAACATGTCCTCCCTGGAGGAAGCAGTAGTGCTAGCCAGTAAGACAGGAGAGACACTTTGGGAAATGGTCAAGGATAGTATAGCTGGGAAGGCATTGCTTCTCACAACAGCAACAGGAGGAACAATGTACATAATCATTAACCTAATAATGAGGAGATAGATGGTTGGAAAATACTACCATGTCCCTCATATGAGAGGGTCAAATCAAATGAATCACATCTGGTTGACTTTCTTTTTGAATATGAAGAGTATTAAGAGCATTCTCTCCTGTTTTAGAGAATGGGTGTTGGGTTTTACCAGAAAGACACACAGTAACATTTAAAAAGCAATACAAATCCAGTACTGGTGGATTTGTCAAAAAATAAAAGTAATCATAGATCAATATAAACTTACAAAAACTGATAAAGAAGCAGTGTGATTATTGTTGGTGGCTGTTGTGTGATTTTCACCAGCACTGTTGTTGTAAATACAGCATATGAGATTATACGGGTAATATGCATGTAGTTGGTTATAGATGATTATACTGTCACTCTGTTAGAAGACTGATACAACAATACCAGGGTCAGTCAGTCAAGTATCAATGTAGGCCGTTTGGCGAGTTCTGATGGTAGAGAGAAACTCAAAGTAGTATTTCATTGTTTGTGATATACACTACATCTGAAGGATATACAAACTGAAACACACTTCTATCTCCAAACTAAGAATGCACACTTTAGTTAACCACCCCTGGTTCCTTATACTGTATGTCTTCGTGTAACCAATGGGTTGAACGTTTCAGTGTTGCCTTGTGGATCAATCTGACAGTAGTAAATAAAACTGAGGCTATTTGATGCTTTTAAAATATTTGGGGGGGGGGGGGCGTTTCCCCCCTTTCTTTTATCAAACACTAACAAATGTCAAATTTAAAATAAAATAAAAATCACAAGTCGATCCCTCTGAAGACTGATTTTACATGGTGCATGTTTGAATGGATGGCTAACTGGTTGAACTGATGTTTATCCTTCTTGTTTGAAGGTTCCGTCAACTGTAAATGTTGTAATATGCCCAAAACAATTGCATGTACTGCACCATTATTGAGTAGTTGTTAAATAAAGACAGTACAACTGCCACAAAGAATAGGCAGTTCATAATTCATTTAATGCATTCAATTAGCTTGTTATGTAATATATATATATATATATATTTATTTATTTTTTACCACAGACAAAACTTGTGAAATGATGATTGTATGTAAGGGACTACATACCAAAATAAAATGCCTTGTAACATTACATGTGATATTTAAATCATTTTCAGTCACAGAATGAGTAAGGTCAGGCTACATAAGACATGAACTACAGCATGACTGTCCATCTCCTTTACGGTAGGCATAGTACTACCAATACAGCTCTCATTCTCTCCTCGGGAGCAGGATGAATGATGACTGGCTAAGCATAAATAGTTCATATTCATTTCATAGTTACTTCATGGCACTGTAAATTAAAATGACACTAAAAATACCACTTGACATTGTTGAATCCATCAGGTACTGTAAAATGAACAGTAAACAATGTCTGCTAAATTTCCTAAATATTATATTGATGCTGTAAAAATTTTGCTTTCTGATTCGTGTATTTTCTTCATAAAAAATATACAGTATATATAAACATTTATTAAACACTTTATTCAACTTTTGCACTGTTATACTTTAATCATTTCCAGTCCAGTGTCTTTCTGTACAAACCAAACCCATAGTAATTGGCAGCTTTAAAATACACATTACTGCAATGTGAAGTCCAAACCATAGACTCTGAACATTTAGAGTAATGCTATGCTTCGAACACACCGACTGGGTCATTGCGCAAAATAGGTCGCAGAATCATCAAGATATGTGTGTAACAAAAGTTCAACATTCACCTTCTGCTATCATTTCTGTCAACCCGTTTACGCATACAGTTTGACGCACACGTTCGATAAATTCAACCACACAGAACGCACTGCAACTGCCTCTGCAACGCAATGCTGCAAGGCAAACGCAGCGTTCAATTGGAAATGAGTGTACTTCTGGTGTACCAAAACGCCATAACACAGTCGGTGTGTTTGAAGCGACAGCCTACAATCTAATTAACATAATTTAAAAATCCCCATCAAAATCAGTCTGCTTATGCTAGAGATATTTTTTTTTGCCTGGGCTGCACCATGATTTACAAGAAATCACCTGACTAGAAAGCAACAACGTTCTTACGCCCCACAGTGCTATAAAACTTCGGCTGCATCTCCAATTGTAGACATACGACTCTAGATACCCAGCTCAACAGGCAGGCAAAGGTAAGGACGTCTATAAAGTTACTCATACTAGGCATAAGCCTGAACCACATTCTTTTTGCATGTTTTGATGCAACAAATGGGTGTTCTTGCCAAATGGACTTTAACAAAATGAAGAATGACTAAGTTTATTATCTGTGAAACGTTTTATTTTACAACAATTCATTTGATACAAATCCTCCTCTAATAGGTTTATTGTAACAATAGAGTAACTAATGAATACATGTCATTTGTAAATGAATGCATTATTATGTCAGTATTATGATGTAGGCATTATGATGTAGGCGTTATGCACATTCCTAAAACGGGACTAATATGGACTTATTACACATACTGCACTTAAATTAATTTCTGACAATGAATTCTATAATTTTGCTGCCTTCACTATAAAAGCTCTCTTACCTTTTTTAAAGCTAGACTCTTTAATTGAAACAATAACAAAGCGTCCTCCTCACCCCTGATGCTAAAACGCTAAGGGGTGGAGCTGGAGAAATGTAAACACTCTCAAATTCATAGACTGAGATATGGATCGACTGAGATTTATGGTGGATTGCACCAACATGGATTAACTCTTAAACTGAGTTAAATCAAGCTTTGTATATTAATCTTGTTGCACCAAACTTTAAACCTAGTTTTAAATTACTCCTAATTGTAATCGTTCTTCTAAACTAAGTTTAAGTTTTACTTGAAACTAAAATCACATTTTATCTTGTTACTCCATTGTTTTTAAATCAAATTTAAATGTAGTTTAGATTAAATCTAAACTGTTTGAGGTTGAAGTGAATCAAAGGTCGGTGTTGTGTTTTTCGTGTAACAAGGTGTTTTGCTCATGTGGCCTCATGTATTGTCAACTAGCCAGCTAACTAATTTGACAAAATAATTTATTTCATCAGCCTGATCTGAAAACTCACTGGTTTGGTGCTGGTTTGTTTCCATAGAAATATAATTTGAACATATTGCTAATATAATTAGGCAAGTCAGTTAAGAACAAATCCTTATTTTCAATGACGGCCTAGGAACACCTTGTTCAGGAGCAGAACTACAGATGTTTACCTTGTCAGCTCGGGGATTCGATCTTTCAACCTTTCAGTTCCTAGTCCACCGCTCTAACGACTAGGCTACCTGCCACCCCAAATTTAGGCTTCCTGCTACTACTTCATAGTTTAGTTATTTAACCTTAGATTAACTCATCCATGTTTAAAATTAAGTGGTGCAACACCTCTGATTTATTTTTAACCTAGATGTACAATTTCTGGATTTAGTCTAATCTAAAATGATTATATGTCCATTGCGCTTCCGGTTCACCAGTATGAACGAAATCACGAACAGCTTTTTTTTGTTCCAGGCCTCAAGAACTGTTGTCAGCTAAAGATGATTATCCGTTTCCATCTGCCCATTTATTGTCTGTATCCAGACGACTTGTCCCCAGAGCTTCGTAAACAATTAATCTATTTCCCTACGGTGTTGAGGCCTGCAAATAAGAAGAATGAGAGGCTCAATTAAATATGTTACAGAACTGCTGTATTTGAAGCACAACTCCCTTCTGCCCAGTTTCCCTGCCTGACGTTGCAAATGCAATAGCTATATTTAACATCCACGTAAGTGTTGCTTCTGCAGAGAGATCATTTTCTAAGCTACATCTCAAAAAATAACTACCTAAGACACACAATGTCTCAGGAAATATTGTCTGGGTTGGCAATATTCAGTATAGAAAGCAGTCAGGTCTGCAACCTGGACCTACAGGCAAAACATTTGTACCCAAAATACGGAAACACAACAAACGAGGACTTCAGGACAGCAGGGGAGTCTCTCAAATTAGAATTTAATTGGATTGAAATTACCATGAATATTCCAGCCCGTTTGTGTAGGCTGTTAGCCATATAAAACCTGCTGAGTTCAACAATACATAGGAGCTGAATTTATCCTCAAGCCGACTACTTTATACCTCAGTGTTAGGCTGTTTGATGTGTTATTGTTATAAAATGTTTATAAATAGCAGCTAAATATGGAATAGAGTTATAGATGTTGCACTGCATAATGAAACAATTCCTAGTAAGCTAGTGTTTTGAGGTTGTATTCTTTGTCTCTAATAGACTGGTTTTACTCACAACTTTCTATACAAACTGGAAGAGAGGGTGATGTCATGAAGGTTCAGGTGGCCTATGCAGAGAGTTGTATACTCAACAAAATAAACAATAGATTAGCTGATTAGTATGCTGTTGCATTGAACATTTATTTAATAATCTGCGATGTTTGAATTCCCAACTTTAATTACTGAATAAGTAATTACATTATTGTCAGCAGTCTAACAATGGCAGCATTGTTATACCGTGTTTAGCTTTGTGAAATGTTAGGCTTAACATGAGAAAATGACAACCAAATAAGCCTAAAAATTAATCTATTAGCTAAAGCAAAGCTAAAACCTGGCACCACCGAAAGCCTTCGTCGATTTGATAGGCATGTTGAAATGTAAGAACCATGGACGGTGGTCAGTAGTCTATAATTCATGGAAGGTGAGGTTGGGCTGGTGTCGCCTACTGGTTAAATTCGTGTCTTTTCGCACGAATTAAGTAGCACATAAATTCGTGTATTTTCGAACGATTTGAACCACACAAAAATGCACAAAAACGCACGCAATCTTCTGAAATACATTTTGTACATTTATGCGCGAATTGAATGTGAGGTTGGCCTGATAATTCAATTACGAGATCCAGGAAGATAGCGGCGAGTGCAGACGAGAAACTTGCTCTGAGTAACCTTCATTTTTATCCCTCTCAAATTTACTTCAATGCAACAAATATTGGCTTATAGTAAACACAATAAAGAACAACGCTTAGTTGACCGCTAATTTGATCTGAAACTTGGACATTTTGAAGAAAACATTTGCGAAAAAGCAAAGGGAGGAGAAGGCAGTTGCTAGCTGACCACTCAAACATCGGAGAAAAACCGCCACCTGACTCCTCAGGAGAAGACATGGAGGAATCTGGACACTCGGCTGATTCTGAAAATCCAGTCAATAGTCCCGCACCCAAAAAGACACAGAAATAATTGTCTTTGCGCGAACTCCAGGTCAACATAATCGATGCTGTCTCTGCAAAGATAAACGAAAGAGACGATGGTCTGGTGAAAATGATACGCGAAAACACATAAAAAATCAGCAAACTGAGCGTTCTAGTTTTGAATTGTGGTGTTATGGTTTACAAGTTAAGACTTCTGTTAATACATATACATGAAGCAACTTTTTATAGAGAGGGTATAGTTGAGTTTGCATAGTATTTTTCCTTCTGTTCTATATGGACTTGAAGTTTATGTCAATCAATGCCAGGGGGATACGAAACCTGTTGAAGAGAAAAGTTATTTTTTTGTTTTGTAAGGACTACAACGCAGATCTTGTATTCGTTCAAGAAACACATTCATGCAAAGAGGACTATAACTATTGGATAAATCAATGGGGCCGTGTCATTCTTTGGCCCACGGGACTAATCATTCAACTGAGGTTGCAATTTATGCACACAATTTCAAAGGGAAATGTGTGTTTACTCAAATGGACACGGATGGACATGTAATGGACAGATTATTTGTGTTGTGTAATGTATATGGATACTGTTCTAGTCCTCCAAATAACTTACTTCTAGAGGAAATTGAGGAAATTCTGAAAAGTCTTCTGAGAAAATATCCATCCAGTCAGATTATAGTTGGTGGAGATTTTAATATGGTTTATTCTGATGATATTGATAGATTGCCCCATAGGCCTAACATTGGTATGAACAAGTTGGTGAATTTCTGCCAAAGCCTGGACTTAATTGACAAATGGAGAGTTAATAACCCTGGAGAGAAACAGTACACATGGAGTAATAGAGATCGTTCACTACAATGAAGAATTGACTTGTGGGTGATAACCTCTAGTCTTGAGCCCAACACAGTAGAGGTCAAAATACTGCCTGCAGTCCTGACGGATCATAAAGTCTTATGGCTGACTGTTAGAATGTGCAGTCATGATGGTAAGAAATACTCTGGTGGTTATTGGAAATTAAATAACTCATTGTTATTGCATGATTATTTAAAAAATGGGATTAAGAATCTAATTTATGTTTACTGGATTTTAGATTAGCTTTGGATATTGTGAAGCAGTTCTCCAAAATTTCAGATTTGGTATTAAATCTTTCCAAATGTGAGGTGTTTGTTCTGAAAGGAGCTGTCAATCCAGCAGATTGTATCATCTCTGAAAAAGATACTGTAACCTACCTCGGTATAAAGATTACCAAAAACCTCAAGGCTGTGAATGTTCTTAATTTGAACCCTGTAACTGAATCTGTCAACAACACAAATATCCTCATGGTTACGGAGGGATTTGAGTTTATTTTATTTATTTTTTATTTCACCTTTATTTAACCAGGTAGGCTAGTTGAGAACAACTTCTCATTTGCAACTGCGACTTGGCCAAGATAAAGCATAGCAGTGTGAACAGACAACAACACAGAGTTACACATGGAATAAACAATAAACAATAAACAAGTCAATAACATAGTAGAAAAAAAAGAATCTACTGTATATACATTGTGTGCAAAAGGCATGAGGAGGTAGGCAATAAATAGGCCATAAGGGTGAATAATTACAATGTAGCAGATTAACACTGGAGTGATAAATGATCAGATGAACATGTGCAGATAGAGATGCTGGTGTGCAAAAGAGCAGAAAAGTAAATAAAAAACAGTATGGGGATGAGGTAGGTAAATTGGGTGGGCTATATACCGATGGACTATGTACAGCTGCAGCGATCAGTTAGCTGCTCAGATAGCAGATGTTTAAAGTTGGTGAGGGAGATAAAAGTCTCCAACTTCAGAGATTTTTGCAATTCGTTCCACTCGCAGGCAGCAGAGAACTGGAAGGAAACGCGGCCAAATGAGGTTTTGGCTTTAGGGAGGATCAGTGAAATACACATGAGTCTTCAAGGAAGAGTGCCTTTATCCAAAGCCGAGTGGCTATCTTGTGCATCCTATCTTTTTTCATCTATTGACATTCCCAAATCCACTTGCTGTACCTTAGATAGGCTATTGTACAACTTCATATTGAAAAACAAGCCACATCAGATAATAAGAGATGTTATCACCAACAGGGTTTGTGATGGCGGTCTAAATGTCTTAGACTCCACTCTCTTCAATCCGATATCAAAAATCAACTGGCTTAAAAGGTACATAAAAAATCCTCAAAGTTTCTGGAATATTATACCTCATTTTGTTTTTCAGAAGCTAGGAAGGCTTCATATTTTACTACAATGTCCATATATTGTGGGTAAACTTCCTGTGAAATTGGCGGCTTTTCACCAGCAGGCTTTAATGTGCTGGGATTTGTTGTATAAACACAACTTTTCACCTCATAAATGTTTTATATGTAATAATGGGTCGATATTACATAGAAACAAGATGCTATTTTACCGTAACTGGTTGTCGAAAAACATTGTCCTTGTCAGCCAATTAGTATTAGTGGGAATCTATTTACGCGAAGATCATTTATGGAAAGATACAACTTTAAGGTTTCAAGCAAGGAATATGACGCGTTTATAAAAGTGGGATAAAATCTTTACTTCAGAATAATGCATATTTTGGAATATCTCATATTGTAAGCGATATCAAGGTGAATGGCATAGGTTTACTAGATAAGAAATTCAACAATCGTTTATTAAGGGATATTTTCTACAGGAAGTCTATTCCCTCTGCGATATTTTGTTGGGCTTCATCATTTGATGTAAACTGGCGCCGTGCTTGGCTCACTGCACACACATTTATGGTGACCAATAAAGTAAAGGAGATCTCCTTTAAGATGATCCATAGATTCTATCCGTGTAATAGCTTGATTTCTAAATATATACCTGATGTTACCAGTGAATGCAATTTTTGTGAACTAGAAACTGAATCGATTGAACACTTATTCTGTCATTGTTTATATAGTGAAGTGTTCTGGACTGATGTAAAACTATTTCTTGGCAACAAAATGCATACAACCATTGAAGTTAGACATATTATTGTACTACACTGATTCCACAATTGAACGTGAGTATGTCATAAATCTCTTTATTTTATTAGGACAATTTTTCAAACACAAAACAGAATTATGAAGAAAAAGGCCCTTTTCTTATTTAAAAAAAAACTTATTTGGATAACTATTTAGAGTCAATAAAATGTATACAAAACAAAATGTCCCCCCCAAAAATTTGCTACATGTTTGTATTTGTAATTATATATCTGTAATATCTGTAATTATATATATATTTATCTTATTTCTTCGTGGAATCCCTCTGGCTGTTCTGTTTATGTTTGGCATGTTACTGTTTAAAATTAATTATTATTTTTTAAATTTCATGATTAGATTTTTTTTTATAGGGCGGGGGCAAATAAACTGCCTCGTGCCAGTGTCCGAGGCCTAGGGGTCATAATTTTTTAATAACACACCTGTTATAAATCAGATACAAACGTGTCATCCAACGCTCTAACCACTACACAGCTATGCAGTGCAGGGCCGGCATTAGAACTAATCAGTTGGACAGGCATTTGATTTCCATAGGTTGGCACGTTTTTTTCCCACGGGACCTCCTATGTGTTTAAAATTGTTTTCATCGTATTGTGGCATGAACACAACCAGTCATGATGTTGTTTTCATCTGATCGTCAAACAAATCACTTGAAAAAGTAGGTTTCCTTCAAACGTTCGTCCAAAATGATTCCATCCGAACAATGGACTGTAAACTGCCAACTTTTTCAATTGGCAAGCGGCTGAATCTGGCTCACCTGAGAAAACATCCAGTAAATTCAGAAAATGTTCAGTAAATTCACAATGTTTGTTCTTATATCATTAACAGTTAGCTCTAAGTATAAGCAAGTGCAGGCAAACAGCAAGGAGGACATTGATGTCTGTATCCACTGTTGAAAATCTAATGGTCTGTGCACCCTTTTGAAAGGCGTCTTAGATGAACAGTGGTGGAAAATGTATCCAATTGTCATACTTGAGTAAAAGTAAAGACACCTTAATAAAAAATGACTCAAGTAAAAGTGAAAGTCCCCCAGTAAAATATTACTTGAGTAAAAGTCTAAAAGTTTTTGGTTTTAATTATACTTTAGTATCAAAAGTAAAAATACAATTGCAAATAATTTGAGATTCCTTATGTTAAGCAAACCCGTTGGCGCCATATTCTTGTTTTTTTAGCCAGGGGCTATCTCCAACACTCAGACATAATTTACAAACGAAGCATGTGTGTTTAGTGAGTCCGCCAGATCAGAGGCAGTAGGGATGACCAGGGATGTTCTCTATTTAGTGAGTCCTCCAGATCAGAGGCAGTAGTGATGACCAGGGATGTTCTCTTGATAAGTGTGTGCATTAGACCATTTTCCTGTCCTGCTAAGCATTAAAATTGTAACGAGTACTTTTGGGTGTCAGGGAAAATGCATGGAGTAAAAAGTAAATTATTTTCTTTAGAAATGTAGTGAATTAAAAGTACAAGTTATCAAAAATATAAATAGTAAAGTACAGATACCCCAAAAAACTACTTAAGTAGTAATTTAAAGTATTTTTTACGTACTTTACACCACGCTCTTGTGTGTGCCTCTTCCTGGTCTCATTCCAGCATTGATGTCAGAGAGCCATTTGAAACCACAGACATTTTGAAAAGCTCCAGTTTGTTGTTAGGGTTTCTGAGAAAGTCAGAGAACTTCCATGGAAGTTGGTTGTCTCCCCAACTTGAGAGTCTTTAGACTATCTTATTTGTATGTGTCCCACACAATATTGGTGCTATTTCAGTTTTTCAACTGATGCTCAACCCAAGGCAGAAAGACTACTGCCATATTCGGCCAAATGTAGAAACTATGTATGTAGGCAAGGAACGGACAATGACAGTTCCGTCAATGGTGTTTCCTTGATTTTGGCAGTTACCTGTAGATAACATCATTGTTTATTTGCTTAGAGTTTGTATTTTATAGACAAAAAAATATTAGTCTAAGAAGCTATGAGAGACTTCACACTTCTCTCTACAGAAACAACATTTCATTTTTCATCCAACAGAGACCCTGATTTCTCTGGTTGGAAAGACTGTTCCTTGGAAAAGATTGGCAGCACTCCAAAACCCAAACATGACTGGTGAGTACTTAGTCTACAATAATCGGTTTATTTGTTTAATGTGTTTTCACAAAATAATGTTTTATTACATTATTAATACATTTGATTAAAAATGAATGTAGGCTTGAAACTTAATTTATAGATAATGTCCTTGTTAATTTGCTAACAGTTCATATTCTATAAACCATCAATGTTTAATAAGTAATGTGAGACTGATCATATCAGTAGCTATTCTGTATGATGACCAAACAGAAAGAACATCAGACTTCTTTCTACAGTAACAACATGTCTTTCTTATCCAACAGAACAAAATAAAGAGGTCCGGATTGTTCTGGTTGGAAAGATTGGTTCTGGGAAGAGCGCAACAGGAAACGCCATCCTGGGGAGAAAAGCGTTTGAATCCAAAATGTCCTCTTTTTCTGTGACATCCTCAAGTAAAAAGAAAAGAGGAAATGTGGGAGGGCAACATGTAGCTGTCATCGACACACCAGGCTTGTTTGACACCAAGTTAACACAGGAGGAGGCACTGAAAGAGATCTCACAGTGCCTGCTATTCTCCGCTCCTGGTCCCCATGTGTTCCTGGTTGTTCTCAAGCTGGGAGGATTCACTGAAGAGCAGCAGGAAATTGTGAAGATGATCCAGACATTATTTGGTGATGAAGCATCGAAATACACCATGGTTGTCTTCACACATGGAGACCTTCTTGATGATGTAACAATTGAAGACTTCCTGCATGGAAATCCCAAACTGGAAAGTTTCATTACCAAATGTAACGGGGGATATCATGTCTTCAAAAACAAAGATCAGAATCCCTCCCAGGTCACTGAGCTCCTTGAGAAGATAAACAAGATGGTGAAGATGAATGGAGGAAGCCACTACACCACTGAGATGTTCCAGGAGGCTGAGAGAGTGATTGAAGAAGAGAAGAACAGGATCTTGAGAGAGAATGAAGAGAAGATACACAAAGAGAGGGAAGAACTGAAGGCAAAGTTTGAAGGAGTGTGTCTAAGAGAAGAAGTAGAGAAGCTGGGGATAAAACAGGAAAGAAAAGCTAGAAAGAATGCTGAGAAATTTAGCAAAATGGGAACAGGTGCTACAATCGGAGCGGCTTTGGGAACATTTGGAGGCCCAGTTGGTATGTCAGTTGGTGCAGCAGTGGGAGCTGCAGTGGGAGCTGGAGCATGCAGTACTCAATGAGAGTCCGTAGATAACAGTGCTGTACCTTCTACAAGTTGTTTGACTTCATTACTTGATATTGAAAGCTTCCTCTATATACACAGAGCAAACACAACATATGTTATTGTAGCCTACATTAAAAATGATACTCAGGGGGTTGATGAACACATATTTAGCTGTTTTTGTTATAATGTTTTACTGATCACAAGAAAAGGTTGTTGTATTGAGGTAGATTTTATTAGGAGTAACAGACACCTGCAAAAGATGGGAGGCACTCACTAATAAAGTATTACTTATATGTATTATTAACACTCATAATGTATTATTAACACTCACTAACACTCACTAATGAAGTATTACTTAGATGTATTGTTAACTAATGAAGTATTACTTAGATGTATTATTAACACTCACTAATACAGTATTACTTAGATGTATTATTAACACTCACTAATAAAGTATTACTTAGATGTATTATTAACACTCAAATGGACACATTTCAGCCATCAAGCATTTGTCAAGCAAATTTCCCTAAGGGACATAATGTAATTAATTACTTCATCCATGTGATAATTCTGTATTGTGTTATTCTTATGACCTCACAGAACTATGGTTCTCATAATTGAAAGAAAGCCTTTTTATCTACTATGCTCCACAGTCAATGTATTCCCTCATGTTGCATGAACCTAGAAACTTGATGCATTACTGACACTTTGAAGTCAACACAACACTGTCTAGAGGGCAGGGAGTTCAAATGCAAAGTCTCATTTTCTATCAAATCATGTCACTTAGGCTGCCAAATCACACTCAAAGAGATGGTAGCATAACAGGAAGGTGTCACGACTTCCGCTGAAGTCGGCTCCTCTCCTTGTTTGCACACGTTTGTTTATTTTGTATTACAGTGTCTGGTGTTGAACATTTATCGCAAATTTATCGCACATTTACACTTTTGCCTTGTGGGCTGGAGGTTTTCAAGAAGCTGCTTTCTTCTGTTATTTTCTCTACTGCCATAATAAAGTGTGTGCTTGTTCAATACTACCTGCTCTCCTGCACCGACTTCTCCACCAGCAGTGGAGAGCCTTGACAGAAGGATAGACCTAAAGGGGAAGTAACATTTCTGCAGAAGAGGTGGGGATGTGGTGTATAACTGGTCTTCTTCAAATCTCTGTGCTTTGAGTATAAGTTTTTTCACCACCCCTAACAGTAGCAATTGTGTTGGTGACAGAGGCAGGAAGTTGAAATGTAAAATCATATGACTTAAGCTGCACTTAACTCGTTTTTCAAACACTCCACAAATTTCTTGTTAACAATCTATAGTTTTGCATGGCACAATAAATTTTTCCAACAATTGTTTACAGACAGATTATTTCCCTTATAATTCACTGTATCGCAATTCCAGTGGGTCAGAAGTTTACATGCACTAAGTTGACTGTGCCTTTAAACAGCTTCGAAAATTCCAGAAAATTATGTCATGGCTTTAGAAGCTTCTGATAATTGACATCATTTGAATCAATTGGAGGTGTATCTGTGGATGAATTTCAAGGCCTACCTTAGAACTCAGTGCCTCTTTGCTTGACATCATGGGAAAGTCAAAAGAAATCAGCCAAGACCTCAGAAAAAAAATTGTGAGACCTCCACAAGTCTGGTTCATCCTTGGGAGCAATTTCCAAACGCCTGAAGGTACCACATTCATCTGTACAAACAATAGTATGCAAGTATAATCACCATGGGACCACGCAGACGCCGTACCGCTCAAGATAGAGATGCATTCTGTCTCCTAGATATGAACGTACTTCAGTGCGAAAAGTGCAAATCAATCCCAGAAAAACAGCAAAGGATCTTGTGAAGATGCTGGAGGAAACACGTACAAGTATCTATATCCACAGTAAAACGAGTCCTACATCGATATAACCTGAAAGGCCGCTCAACAAGGAAGAAGCCACTGCTCCAAAACCGCCATAAAAAAAAAGCCAGACTACGGTTTGCAACTCCACATGGGAGCAAAGATCTTACTTTTTGGAGAAATGTCCTTTGGTCTGATGAAACAAAAATAGAACTGTTAGGAAAAAGGGAGATGCTTGCAAGCTGAAGAACACCATCCTAACCGTGAAGTACGGGGATGGCAGCATCATGTCGTGGGGGTGCTTTGCTGCAAGAGGGACTGGTGCACTTTACAAAATAGATGACATCATGAGGATGGAAAATTATGTGGATATATTGAAACAACATCCCAAGACATCAGTAAGGAAGTTTAAAGCTTGGTCGCAAATTGGTCTTCCAATTGAACAATGACTCCAAGCATACTTCCAAAGTTGTGGCAAAATGGCTTAATTGGGCTAGGGGGCAGTATTTTCACGTCCGGATGAAAAGTGTTCTCAAAGTAAACGGCCTGCTACACAGGACCAGAAGCTAGGATATGCATATAATTAGTAGATTTGGATGGAAAACACTCTTAAGTTTCTACATCTGTTAAAATTACGTCTGTGAGTACAAAATAACTTATTTGACAGGCGAAACCCTGAGGACAAACCATCCCAAAAAATTGAGGTCACTCTTTTCAATGGATTTCTGTGTGGATCTAGATTTCTAAGGCACTTGCTCGTTCCTATTGCTTCCTCTGGATGTGAACAGTCTTTAGAAATTGGTTGATGTTTTTCTTTTGAGTAATGAAGAAGTAAGCAGTTCAGAACAAGGGTTGAGTGAAGTGTACTGTTGTGGATGAGACGTAAGACCTGAAAGCTCGCTCCACTTTGTTTTCGTCCTGTATTGAACACAGTTTATCCCGTCTTACATTTTATCGATTATTTACATAAAAAAATACCGAAGGTTGTATTAGGAAAGTTGTTTGAGTCAAACTCGCCAAATAAATTGACATTTTGGATATATAACAACGTAATTTATCAAACAAAAGGACAATTTATGATATTTTTGGGACATATTGGAGTGCCAACAGATGAAGATCTTCAAAGGTAAGGCATGAATTCAATTGTTATTTCTGAGTTTTGTGTCGCGCATGGTGGGATGAAATCTGATTTTCATGTGTTGGTATGCTGGGCGATGTCATCAGATAATAGCATAGTGTGTTTTCGCAGTAAAGTCTTTTTGAAATCTGACACGGTGGCTAGATTAACAATAAGTTAAGCTTTAATTTGGTTTAATGCACTTGTGAATGTATGAAAGTTAGATATTTCTAAGAATTTTCTATGAATTTCGCTCTCTGCATTTTCACAGGATGTTGTCAAATCTATCCCGTTAAACGGGATTTGAGCCACAAGAAGTTTCAAGGACAACAAAGTCAAGGAATTGGACTGGCCATCACAAAGGCGTGACCTCAATCCTATAGAAAAGTTGTGGGCAGAACTGGAAAAGCGTGAGCGAGCAAGGAGGCCTACAAACCTGACTCAGTTACACCAGCTCTGGCAGGAGGAATGGGCCAAAATTCACAAAACTTATTCTGGGAAGCTTGTGGAAGGCTACCCAAAACATTTGACCCAAGTTAAACAATTTAAAGGCAATGCTACCAAATACTAATTGAGTGTATGTAAACTTCTGACCCGCTGGGAATGTGATGAAAGAAATAACATCTGAAATAAATAATTCTGAATACTATTATTCTGACATTTCACATTCTTAAAATAAAGTGGTGATCCTAAGTGACCTAAAACAGGGAATTTGTATTCGGATTAAATGACAGGAATTGTGAAAAATTGAGTTTAAATATATTTGGCTAAAGTGCATGTAAACTTCTGACTTCAACTGTGTGTAAATTTCCGACTTCAACTGTATGTCATATCAGAATAAATTGTTTCTGTTCACACACATTTTGGATAAAATTGTTTAATCAAACAAACAACCAAAAATCACTGATTGCTGTAAACAGGCAACAAGATCCTGACACACATGACCAGACATTGATTGATTGATTGATGGGAGACAGGTTGTGTCAATTACCTGCAGCAACCCTGGCGGATATTGCTGGAAATACCAGTAATAGCACAGTACCTCCATTGTGTCTCCAAACAGCAGGGACCTTCCCATTTGGCTCTGTTCAAAAGTAGTGCAAAATATAGGGAATAGTGTCATTTCAAACACAACCAGTCAGTCAGCCTCAACAGGAACAATCAGCCTTTATAAAACCAAGAGTGCAACATACAGTAATGGTGTGTCACAAAAAAAGTATCTATTGTTGGGTTAGCTGTCACTCAAACTTTAACTGATTAACATTCTGACATGTCTTAAAAAATATGTTGTTCAGTCAGTGTCTTCCTAGTCTCTTCTCACTGTCACTAGAGTCCTCCTATTCACATTACTGAATGTTAAGTGTAGTACTTGGAGGTACACATACAGTATATACACTTTGGAATATACTGCATTGTGTGGGGAGATATACGTAACAAGTTACGGGTTGTGGGTATAATAATCCAAGGAACTCTGAACAAATTGCTCAGATAATTGTTATACTAACATGTTTTCAATACCAATTATATTGGTTATTAGTCAACTTGCTTTTGTCTTGATTAGTTTGCTACTGATTAATAACAGGATCTAACAAATGCGGTTTGAAATGACCAAAGGATTTAAACAGAACACAATGTACTATAGTATTGTGCAAGTTGGCATATGTTCTTATTCAATTCAAAATAAACATAGATCTTTTTCTACTCCAAAGTATTGTTGCGTTGTGTTATTCTGAATTGTGTCCATACTTTTTTTTATTAGTCATCTCAGGGATCATACTCATTCATGTACAGTACCAGTCAAAAGGTTGCACACACCTACTCATTCAAGGGTTCTTCTTTATTTCTACTATTTATACAATGTGGAATAATAGTGAAGACATTAAAACAATGAAATAACACATACAGTTGAAGTCGGAAGTTTACATACACTTAGGTTGGAGTCATTAAAACTCGTTTTTCAACCAATCCACACATTTCTTGTTAACAAACTATAGTTTTGGCAAGATAGTAGAAGGACATCTACTGTGTGCATGACACTAGTCATTTTTCCAACAATTGTTTACAGACAGATTATTTCACTGTATCACAATTCCAGTGGGTCAGAAGTTTACATACACTAAGTTGACTGTGCCAAACAACAGCTTGGAAAATTCCAGAAAATGATGTATTGGCTTTAGAAGCTTCTGATAGGCTAATACACATAATTTGAGTCAATTGGAGGTGTACCTGTGGATGTATTTCAAGGCCTACCTTCAAACTCAGTGCGTCTGGAATACAAGTTTTAATGACTCCAACCTAAGTGTATGTAAACTTCCGACTCAAAATGTACATCTAAAGCACATACACACTGAAAACAGACTTCCATCTCCAAACAGGACTGAATTATGAATTCACATTCTCATTTACAGCAACAACCAGGGGAATAGTTACAGGGGAGAGGAGGGGGATGAATGAGACCGTTGTAAGCTGGGGATGATTAGGTGACCATGATGGTATGAGGGACAGCTTGGGAATTTAGCCAGGAGACCAGGGTTAACACCCCTACTCTTAGGATAAGTGCCATGGGATCTTTAATGACGTCAGACAGTCAGGACACCCGTTTAACGTCCCAGCCGAAAGATGACACACTACACAGAGCAGGTTCCCCAATCGCTGCCCTGGGGTATTGGGATATTTTTTAGACCAGAGGAAAGAGTGCTTCCTACTGGCCCTCCAACACCACTTCCAGCAGCATCTGGTCTCCCATACAGGGACCAACCAGGACCAACCCTGCTTAGCTTCAGAAGCAAGCCAGCAGTGGGAGGCAGGGTGGTATGCTGCAACCAGGACCAACCCTGCTTAGCTTCAGAAGCAAGCCAGCAGTGGGAGGCAGGGTGGTATGCTGCAACCAGGACCAACCCTGCTTAGCTTCAGAAGCAAGCCAGCAGTGGGAGGCAGGGTGGGATGCTGCAACCAGGACCAACCCTGCTTAGCTTTAGAAGCAAGCCAGCAGTGGGAGGCAGGGTTGTATGCTGCAACCAGGACCAACCTTGCTTAGCTTCCGAAGCAAGCCAGCAGTGGGAGGCAGGGTGGTATGCTGCAACCAGGACCAACCCTGCTTAGCTTCAGAAGCAAGCCAGCAGTGGGAGGCAGGGTGGTATGCTGCAACCAGGACCAACCCTGCTTAGCTTCAGAAGCAAGCCAGCAGTGGGAGGCAGGGTGGTATGCTGCAACCAGGACCAACCCTGCTTAGCTTCAGAAGCAAGCCAGCAGTGGGAGGCAGGGTGGTATGCTGCAACCAGGACCAACCCTGCTTAGCTTCAGAAGCAAGCCAGCAGTGGGAGGCAGGGTGGTATGCTGCAACCAGGACCAACCCTGCATAGCTTCAGAAGCAAGCCAGCAGTGGGAGGCAGGGTGGTATGCTGCAACCAGGACCAACCCTGCTTAGCTTCAGAAGCAAGCCAGCAGTGGGAGACAGGGTGGTATGCTGCAACCAGGACCAACCCTGCTTAGCTTCAGAAGCAAGCCAGCAGTGGGAGGCAGGGTGGTATGCTGCAACCAGGACCAACCCTGCTTAGCTTCAGAAGCAAGCCTGCAGTGGGAGGCAGGGTGGTATGCTGCAACCAGGACCAACCCTGCTTAGCTTCAGAAGCAAGCCAGCAGTGGGAGGCAGGGTGGTATGCTGCAACCAGGACCAACCTTGCTTAGCTTCAGAAGCAAGCCTGCAGTGGGAGGCAGGGTGGTATGCTGCAACCAGGACCAACCCTGCTTAGCTTCAGAAGCAAGCCAGCAGTGGGAGGCAGGGTGGTATGCTGCTGGCAATAACAATAACTTTAAGGAAGAAAATACTACTGTAAAATAGTGTACATATTATTAACAAATGTGTATTTAATTATTTGTACGTGTTTGTAAGCACTATAAGCATTACAATTTTAAACAATTGATATGAAAGAAGTAAAGCAACATTTCTACATATTTACAATGGTTTATTCATCAAAGTTTAGTCAACATAAATATTTAAGAAAACAAGTTGTTTTCTGTAGGCTTTGTAAGACAGCCATTTGCAATATGCAAACATCTTTAAAAAAAAACATGATTTTTTTCCAGCAATAGTGGGTGTAGTAGTAAGAGCCACTGTGATATGACTATCAAGGTTGTTCAAGTAGTAAGCAGAATAGAATAATTGAGAAATTTAACAAGGTCGTTCCCTCTGAAGACTGATTTTACATGGTGCATGTTGTTTGAAAGGTTCAGTCATCTGTAAATGTTCTTATGTGTACAATAACAATTTCGTGGACTGTGCCATTACTGAGGGACTGGCATAGTATAGGCAGTTCATAATCCATTTAATGCATTGTAATGATGTTGTCATGGTTCCACCTGTCACCAGAGGGCGGCAGAGACCGTCCTGGTGACAACGACACTCTAGTGTGTCCTATTTACTCATTATGATTTCCCTGTTAAGATAGCTGTGTTTTCTGTTGGTGTTTGCAGAAGCTGGAAGAGTTTTTTTCCCAGTGTTACTGTGATCCTTTGTTTACTGTTTCTCAGTAAAGTATTATGTTGATCCTTAACCACTGATTCCTCGTTTGGTCACTTCTCTGCTCCTGGGTCCAAGCTCACCATGTCACAGAAGTAAAATAGAGTCTTAGGTCTTTGTTATTTTACCACAGAAAAAAATGACTGTGACAAAGGGAAATTGCAACATTTTTCAATGTCATATTCCTTTCCAGCACCAACCCAACATCAACATATGTGAAAATGGTTCTGTTTTGTCGTACAAATAGAGGAAGAAATTGTTTCCAATGACATTGAAGAAAATCACAGGATGCACACTGATGATGTCACTCTCTCTAAACAGTCCATAGGCTTATATCTGCAATAGCCAACTCTCTCTTAAATAACAACTGTACTTACAATGAGAGACAGAACCGTACAGCTGATAGTCAACTAATGTTTTATATGGTCTGTAACAGCTGACTATGACTGCCGCTCTCCACTGACTTCTACATATATTTTAAGTTTTCTATATTGTAGACTGTAGAATGCAAGTGTCATTAAAACTGACCATGGACATTTACCGTGGCAAATTAACAGGATGAATCATATTATTCCAGCCACTAGACCTTGAAATTAAACCATGAAAAAACTTGAAAGGTATTCTTGAAGCACAGACAGAGGGTGAAAGTTGGCCTTGATGGAAAAAGACCTTGAGAGACATACTACCTGGTAACACTGGAGGGCAGTCAAAGAGCAGTAGACATTAACTCTTATCTCCTCTCACCATTTACACGACAGGATGTTCAGAAATGTCCTTTAGCATTACTACTAACAGTATGAACATAGGTTTTGCTTGTGACTCTCAGTGACGACCATAAAGGTCGACCTGGGTATGGCTCACTTTGGGGTCCAGAATGAACCTCTTATCGGGAGCATTATGAATGATGAAACACAAAAAGTTCATATTCATTTCATAATTGCACGTAACAAAAATACAAATGCAACATGTAAAGTGCTGATCCCATGTTTAATGAGCTGAAATAAAAGATCCCAAAAATGTACATTCAATTCTCTGGCAACAGCTCTGGTGGACATTCCTGCAGTCAGCATGCCAATTGCACCCTCCTCAAAACTTGAGACATCTGTGGCATTGTGTTGTTTGACAAAATTCCATATTTTAGTGGCCTTTATTGTCCCCAGCACAAGGTGCATCTGTGACCTGTTCAGTGGATGGATTATATTGGCAAAACAGAAATGCTCACTAACAGGGATGTAAACAAATGTGTGCACTACATTTGAGAAAAATACGATTTTTGTGCTTATGAAAAATGTCTGGGATGTTTTATTTCAGCTCATGGAACCAACACTGGACATGTTGCATTCATCATTTTGTTCAGTATATACACATCTACTGTATAAGAATTTATAATAGTGTATTTCTGAACATTTGTTTTCTGTAGTAAAATATGTTCATCATACAGTATTCAAAGGACTGTATATACTTATTCAAACCAGTTGTTTTCATATTTGTAATCAAGTATTATGCATTTAGTCTTTCATGTCTTTGAACTATTAAAGGTTAATGTGCAACAGTAACGTGCTCAAATGTTGTCTGTTGTTGGTGTCACCTGTCACATCTACTCCCGCTGACCCGTTCCGGCGCTCAACATCGCTGGTCTACTAACCACTGGTCCTGGCAACCCATCTTTACGCACACCTGGCAACCGTCATTACGCACACCTGTGTCTCATCATCAGTCACACCTGGACCAGTGATGACAACTTAGCAATTTTGTTGCTAGATTTAGCAACTTTTCAGACTACCCTGGCAACTTCTTTTCAAACAGCACCTAGCAACAAATTTAGCTACTTTTAAAAATGTATTTTGAACTTTTAGCAACTTTTGAAAAGTGACTCAAATGCTAAAATGCATGCACTTTGCCTCTAAATGACACAAAACGATTTTCTCGGTCACACACTCAGTCACAACACACGTGCCTAGATACAAAAGTGCATTGTGAGTGACGTCCGCAGCAGGCGCTCAGCTCGTGCACTGGCAGCAGCCGGCCAACAGCAATTTCAGCAAATTACAAGTCATTGTTGGCTGACAACAGCAGCAGTAGTACGGGTTCGACGAGCCAAACCCAATGATTATAGTTGGTCATGAATGTTTGATCTTGAACAGAATTTACAACATCAATCAACTAATCTCAATCAAAATTGTACAGCCAGAAGTACAGAAAAGAGTGGGAGTCCATACCTGAACAAATGTCAAATCATATTTTTTTCAGAGATGGCCAGTCAATTTGAGTAACTTTATTGTGTATTCCACATAATTACGCAGTTTTACGTTATCACGCAATGACATCACAATGTCATTAAGCAACTTTTAGCAACAAATCAACCTGCCTCTAGCAACTTACCCTGAAAAGTAGTTGGCAACACTGACCTGGACTTCATTACTCCATTGATGACTTACCGTTTATACTCTTTTGTCATAAGGGAGTATTGTTTGTGTTTCCATGTCAGACGCTTCTCTTGATTTGTATTGTTCCATGTTTTGCATTTGGCACCCAGCTCTTTGTCTCAAGAGTCCAGTCTGCCTTTCACAGCCCTTATTGTAAAGACAACATTGTAAGTCTTTTATCCAAAATTGATTTAGGTACATTTTTGTGAAGGGGTATGAGGGTTGTGATATGGGTCATTTAATAGTACAATCGTTTAAGGGATTAATACATTTCTATATTGCTTCCCCAGTATCTGCATGAACCATCAGGCCAAGTGTTTTTGGTTGACCCTGCTGGACAGAAAGAGGAGGAATCGGAACACGCTGCATTCAAATTCAGGTCTTAGTTATTCCATTGTACTGGATCTAATACATATTAACATTTTAAATTCATACATTCATAAGTGTAATATTTTTTTATGACATACTGTGAAACTTTCTCTTGGCTGCTGGCTCTGTCACATTCAGACATGTGCAGAGCAGACTGAAAGGGGAAGGGTAGCTCTTGACTTGAACCACAGCGGCTTTCTGTAAAGAGAGAGTCATCCAAAAGGCAAAGACACACCCCTTGACTTTCAGTTGGCATTGTTGACCTGTATGTATTCTCTCCTGATTGGCTCTGTGGTGCACAGTCTGGCAGTCTGACTAAAGTGCCAGAGGTATGAGGAGAGACATCCTCCTTTCTATTTATGGGAATTTATATTTCCTAACACTTTGGATCCTATTCTTGGACAGTTAGAAGACACAATGCATCAATGCAAAATGACTAATTACTGTACATGAGTAACCTCAACCTTGTGGGTCTGTGGGTGTTTGGGCCAATACAGTGCCAACTCAATTCTACCACTGACTAGTCTCTCATGCCCCTCTGAACGGGGACACAGGGCAATAGTGTTTAATCTAAACCAGACCTTTTTTACTGGAGTACACTAACCCCTAATTGGGGCTCTTTTCTTGACACACAGTAGCAGTTTACCAGATAAGAAGTGAAGGAGATCAAAAAGTAGATTGTTGTAAGGGTGTATTACATCCTGTGCTGCCACATTGTCATATCCATTCTGGATTCTGAGTGGTAAAAATTATAGCTGAAAAATGCCTCTTTGTATGTGTTTACTGTATGTGGGAATATCTTATGTCCGTTCTACATGTAGTGTTGGTACATGGAATATTCCACAACTGCATATATCATAAATTGCTATTGCAAATAGAAGTATTATGTTCAACAGCTGACATTTTCAGATATTATTTTGACAAACACACTTTAACACACTTTGGTGATTACAATTCATTGTGTCTTGTCATAAATTTGGTTGGCACTGTCATCTGTGATATGACTTTATTTAAGCACCTACTGATGAAACTGTCACTTAATAGTTATTTCTTAAAGTCTACAAACGCTCTACATTTATTCACTCTGTGATAGGGTTGGGTCCTATATGCCACTTTTATTCATGTCCTGTAAATGGTTCAGTGCCTATAATTTAGGCTGTGTGTAGCATGGAGCATAAAGTAAATGGCCTCTAATAGATTATAGTGAGAAGGAAAACAGCATTCAAATTTGGCCTGTGTATTCATTTGCCCGTAACTAATCAGAATTCCATGTTCACATAAAAAAGAGAATACTTCAAAATGAGAAGATCCTACCATGGAAAAGACGACTGGGTGAACAAAGTGGAAAGCAGGAGAAATAACTCCCACCATGCAGCAGGACACCTTCAGCTGTGGGGTCTTTCTAATGGAGGTTTGATGGTTATATTTTCAATAATGAATGGTTAGCTGTTTATGTGACAATTAGGTCAAAAACTATATTTTATTGCACAGAACTTCCCCAAGATCCCCTCCCAAATTGATATAGAACCTTCACAAAAACACATGGAGCAACTGCGAAAAGAAATGGCTGAGGATATACTAAAAACATATGGTATGTAATGACATTTAATTCAAAGTAAATGTAAATTATTTTTATGTAGTTGTGTGGGACAGCCATATGTTCAGTTCATGCCTATGATTTCAGAGTTCAACAAAGTGTCTGTTGACATGTTGGAAAAGATTAAAGGTTTACAATTTCTGTTAAATTGTCAATGTTACATTTGTATTCATTGATTTACTGGCCACCACTACTGTGGTTACATGTTCAATATATGTATTGACCAGCAAACCCACTGCAGCCTACTTCACTAGCTCACTCAATTAATAACATGACTTTCATACTTTGCCATTTTCCTTTATGGTTGATATTAACGACGAAAGGAGATATTATCTGTCTCTCTCCTATTGTGTACCGCTGTTAAATACTGTGGCAAAATAAAAAAACAGGGAAATAAGTACTTAGAACTACCAATTATTATAGATAAATATTAAAGAAAAGGGTAAACACTGGACTGAACCGCCAAACTAATATTAATGTACAACAATATAGAAGCTACATGACTAGAGGTTATGCAATATGGGTGTATATCCACTGCACGCTTCTTAGGTGTGTAATTGACATGACCAAGGAGCTGTTGAAATTTAAAACTATGAAAAATGTATGTTACACCGCGTGATTTTACAGTACACAAACTAGAGTGTGCAATATAGAAAGGTAGTCAGTGGACATTCTGAACCTTGTTTGAAGTCAGTAGGTCACATCACCAAGGAGCTATTGACATTTGGAAAAATTCATGTAAAAATGTGTGAGATGAAAATGGACAAACTACAGGGTGTGCAATATAGAAAGGTAGTCAGTGGACATTCTGAACCGTGTTTGAAGTCAGTAGGTCACATGACCTATTGACGTTTTACATTTGGAAAAATTCATGGAAAAATGTGTGAGATGAAAATGGACAAACTACAGGGTGTGCAATATAGAAAGGTAGTCAGTGGACAATCTGAACCCAGTTTGAAGTCATTAGGTGACATGACCAAGGAGCTATTGAAATTTTAAATTTGGAAATTTTATGGAAAAACGTGTGAGATGAAAATGGACAAACTAAAGGGTGTGCAATGTGTAGGCCCACTAACTGGACATTCTGAACCTTGTTTGAAGTCAGTAGGTCACATGACCAAGGAGCTATTGAAATTTTAAATATGGAAAAATGTATGTAAAATCTTGTGAGATGAAATTTGAAAAACTAAAGGGTGTGCGTGCGTTGTAGAAGGCTAGTCAGCTAGTCTGAACCTTGTTTGAAGTCATTAGGTCACATGACCAAGGAGCTACTGAAATATGACATTTTGAAAAATTAGTGTCAAATCATGTGAGATGAAAATGGACAAACGAAAGGGTGTGCAATATATAAGGGTAGTCATTGGACATTCTGAACCTTGTTTGAAGTCATTAGGTCACATGACCAAGGAGCTATTGAAATGTTTTATTTGGAAACATTTATGGAAAAAAGTGTGAGATGAAAATGGACAAACTAAAGGGTGTGCAATAGAGAAGCGTAGTCAGTGGACATTCTGAACCTTGTTTTAAGTTAGTAGGTCACATGACCAATGAGCTATTGAAATTCAAAAGTGCAAATTAATCATTTAAAATAGTGCAAGATGTAAATCGACAACAAAAAAAAATGTGTGTCTGTGCCATCGGGTTAGCTATAACCAGTTTTTCACGTTTTTGGAGTAATGGTTAAAGAGATAATGACATTTTTAAAATGTGATTTGTCACTATGTTGACGGTCCCTAACTGCTGTTGGTGGATGTAAGGAAAACTACAGGTGACTATCCGTTGAATATCCAACCTGACATTGTTTTTACCTCGGTCATTAGACTTGCAGAAGTGCATTTAATATTTATGTCCATATCTGTCCGGTTTTAGGAACGTGCATAATGACTACATCATAATGTCTTGAACAACTTTACTTTAGACAAATGGAAAAACTGTCATTAGCTAGTTAAAATCCGGTGGCTTCCCTGCAATCTGAGCTAGCTAAATAGCTAGCTTTATACTGCAGCTAAAAGTCAATCTGGTGACATCAAAATATCAAAGACTTTCCTAATTATTTGCCTCCTTTCGAATGTAATTTCATTTCCAAGCCACTATAATGATTATATCGTCATCAGTGCTCATTGACGAAGCATTAAGTAGAATGCTCAGTTGGGCATCAGTCCAAAACCAACGTTCAAAACAATATTGTGACTAAACATACAACCCATCAATATTTACAAATGACATGTATTCATTATCTCGTTACAATAAACGTATTAAATGAAGATTTGTATAATATAAATTGCAAATGCAGTCTTTCCTGAAGTTTGACATTTTAATCTTCGTCATCCTCTCTGAATGTCAATTTGGAGAAAACACCCATTTTTTATATAAAAACATGCAACAAGAATTGTTCAGGCTTGTGTCTTGTAATAGTAACTTTATAGTCGTCCTTACATTTTGCCTGACTGTTGGGTATCTGAAGTCATGTCTACAAGTGGAGATGCAGCTGACGTTTTATAGCAGTATGGGGCATATGCCTAGTTGTAGGGTACTATGTGTAACCAGGGTTGGTAACAGATTACATGTAAGGGATTACAGAAACCGGTAACTGTAATCCATTCTGTTACCAGCAGAAATATTGTAAACAGATTACAGATACTTTTGAGAAACTATGATCACTTCGAGGATTACTTTTAAATTCAGAAAGGAGGTTTGCTGAAAAAAATCTTTGACTCTTCTCTGTTTAATCAATGACATTCAAATCAGCATTGAAAAAAAGGTTAAAGTTTAAATTTGTTCCACCTGAGCGAGTCTGACCACAAGTCAGAGACCACGATGATGACACAGCAAATGTGTTTGATGGATCGCGGGAAAAGAGCAGGAATGGGCTTTTGTAGCCTACAGTCCAAGCTATGTCTTCCAATGGTGCGACTGCTGTCGGCATTCAAAGATTATCCAACTTGAATAAACACTTGGAGGTTAGGATGACAGCAGTGGTGTAGACAATGGTGATACAGATTTCACTTATTTTTTATATCTACATAGCGCGTTGATGTGAATCACACTGCTGCTCTCTCATTTAGCTATTTGCGCTTTACAGATTGTGGTTGTTGTGGATAGCTGTTCACAAATCTAAATGTGTATTTGAACACAAAAAAGATTGGATTCAAGAAGTTTAACCCTTGTGTGGTGTTCGGGTCTGTGGGATCCATTTTTAATGTTTACTGAAAGAAAAATTACACAATTAATAATGTTTTCAACCTGAAAATCATTAGTCTTGGCTAATTGTCTGTGAAGAACATGTCCACTGGAGCTGTGTGTAATAGAAGTGTGGAAAAGTGTGTGTATAGGTGAAAACAAAAAAAAGGTAACAAAAAGGTTTGCTGTGTGCCTTCAGTCTGTCTTTCTCCACCCTGGGCCTGCTGTTTCAACATAGCACCAAGAACCTGTCTGTCTCCCTGCCTGTCTGCCTGTCTCCCGCTTTTCTCATACTCTTTAAACTTTGTAGTGTGTGAAACTACACAATGTCTTGGGGGAACCCGCACAATGTTATTACACAGCATTATTTCCATACATTGTAAAAAACGAATGCATTATTTTCCCCACACTCTAACCCAGCCAGGTGCAAATTGGGGAGTGACAACAAATAGCTTGCATGTGTGGCTCCATACCACATTCGAGAAAACATAGAAAAAATAATAGAACCGCATAGAAAAAAAAGTATCTCTGCTCGGGGGGCCTGAGAAATCATTTTGCAGAGAGAGAAGCTAGTGTGGAAGGAGCGTCTTCAACTTTGGAAGCTGAAGAATTTCAATTTAAAGTCTGACAGTGAGTTGGAAGAAGAGGATGAGATTGACCCTCAGCCAGCTCCAGGACCAGCTCATCAGCAGCCTGCAGGAGGAGAAATATGGATGTTAAGAAATTGTGACATTTTTTGGTACTCTTGTCCAAGGAATGAGCCACCCTGCATGGCTGCTAATGTGAGAAGGATGCAACCAGGGCCTGACGCGGATGGCGGATACTCATGTGCAGGACATTAAGTCTTCTTTTGATCTGTTTATCCCAGACATCATCAAGAAAATCATTCTGGACTGCACTAATTTGGAGGGAAGGCGTTGATAACCGAGACACCAGACCAGCTCGGCGGCAGAGAGACATGCTAGCTGCAATCAGGTCAGTGTGGGACAAATGGGTGGACTCCCTTCCCCTGATTTACAACCCTGGGCCCATTACTGTTGATGAGCAGCTTATGCCATTTAGGGGCTGCTGCCCCTTCAGGCAGTACATACCGTCTAAACCCGCAAAATATTTGTCCACCCACACAAGACGCGATCAGGACAAGCAGGTTGAAATATCAATGAACCAACTATATTCATTTGGGGAAAGCTAGCTTGTTTTTGCCAGCTAATTTGTCCTGGGATTTAAACATTATGTTGTTATTTTACCTGAAATGCACAAGGTCCTCTACTCCGACAATTAAAATGATACCACTACCGATAACCGACATTTAAAATTGAGCGGCCTTTTAACTGAAGTGTCTGTGTGATGAGAGACGGTGATGCCCTAAACAAACAATGAGTGTATGACTACTGGCTCTCTCAAGGATACCTTGACTTGCATTGCATACTCTCACTGCAGAAACATTTTCTCATGAAAACATGTGACTTATAGTTAGAGAAAATTATTTGTGCAACCGTGCCCTTCTACAAGCAGGAAACCAGTTGTGGAAGAACCAGAAATGTGGCATGTCTGTTTGTTATTAAGCCTAGAAAATGACTCTGTCAATTATCTTGTCATCTTTTTGGCTAACCACATTGGAACACTAATCTTTAAAGACATGAACTGGCAGAACAGGTTTAAGCTAAGTATTGTGTCATTGTTTTCAGGAAGGTCTACCAATGGCAAGGACGGGAGAGGTGACAGGAGAGACAGGTTGAGGGACAGGAGGGGTGATGGGAGAGACAGGAGAGGTGATAGGAGAGACAGGATGAGAGACAGGAGGGGTAATGGGAGAGACAGGAGAGGTGATAGGAGAGACGGGATGGGGGACAGGAGGGGTGATGGGAGAGACAGGAGAGGTGATAAGAGAGACAGGATGGGGGACAGGAGGGGTGATGGGAGAGACAGGATGTGGGACAGGAGGGGTGAGAGGAGAGACAGGAGGGGTGAGAGGAGAGACAGGAGAGGTGATAGGAGAGACAGGAGGGGTGATAGGAGAGACAGGAGGGGTGATAGGAGAGACAGGAGGGGTGATAGGAGAGACAGGATGGGTGAGAAGAGAGACAGGGGGGTGAGAGGAGAGACAGGAGGGGTGAGAGGAGAGACAGAAGGGGTGATAGGAGGGACAGGAGGGGTGGTAGGAGAGACAGAAGGGGTGATAGGAGAGACAGGAGGGGTGATAGGAGGGACAGGAGGGGTGGTAGGAGAGACAGAAGGGGTGTTGGAGAGACAGAAGGGGTGAGAGGAGAGACAGGGGGGGTGAGAGGAGAGACAGGAGGGGTGAGAAGAGAGACAGGGGGGTGAGAGGAGAGACAGGGGGGTGAGAGGAGAGACAGGAGAGGTGATAGGAGAGACAGGAGGGGTGATAGGAGAGACAGGAGGGGTGATAGGAGAGACAGGAGGGGTGATAGGAGAGACAGGAGGGGTGAGAAGAGAGACAGGGGGGTGAGAGGAGAGACAGGAGGGGTGAGAGGAGAGACAGAAGGGGTGATAGGAGGGACAGGAGGGGTGGTAGGAGAGACAGAAGGGGTGATAGGAGTGACAGGAGGGGTGATAGGAGGGACAGGAGGGGTGGTAGGAGAGACAGAAGGGGTGATAGGAGAGACAGAAGGGGTGACAGGAGAGACAGGGGGGGTGAGAGGAGAGACAGGAGGGGTGAGAAGAGAGACAGGGGGTGAGAGGAGAGACAGGGGGGTGAGAGGAGAGACACGGGGGGTGATAGGAGAGACAGGAGGGGTGATAGGAGAGACAGGAGGGGTGAGAAGAGAGACAGGGGGGTGAGAGGAGAGACAGGAGGGGTGAGAGGAGAGACAGAAGGGTTGATAGGAGGGACAGGAGGGGTGGTAGGAGAGACAGAAGGGGTGATAGGAGAGACAGGAGGGCTAGTAGGAGAGACCGGAGGGGTGAGAAGAGAGACAGGGGGGTGAGAGGAGAGACAGGAGGGGTGAGAGGAGAGACAGGGGGGTGAGAGGAGAGACAGGAGGGGTGAGAAGAGAGACAGGGGGGGTGAGAGAAGAGACAGGGGGGGTGAGAGGAGAGACACGGGGGGTGAGAGGAGAGACAGGAGGGGTGATAGGAGAGACAGGAGGGGTGATAGGTAAGACTGGAGGGGTGATAGGTAAGACTGGACGGCTGATAGGAGAGACAGGATGGGTGAGAAGAGAGACAGGGGGGTGAGAGGAGAGACAGGAGGGGTGAGAGGAGAGACAGAAGGGGTGATAGGAGGGACAGGAGGGGTGGTAGGAGAGACAGAAGGGGTGATAGGAGAGACAGGAGGGGTGGTAGGAGAGACAGAAGGGGTGATAGGAGAGACAGAAGGGGTGAGAGGAGAGACAGGGGGGGTGAGAGGAGAGACAGGAGGGGTGAGAAGAGAGACAGGGGGGGTGAGAGGAGAGACAGGGGGGTGAGAGGAGAGACAGGAGGGGTGATAGGAGAGACAGGAGGGGTGAGAGGAGTGACAGGGGGGTGAGAGGAGAGACAGGAGGGGTGAGAGGAGAGACAGGAGGGGTGATAGGAGAGACAGGAGGGGTGATAGGTAAGACTGGAGGGGTGATAGGTAAGACTGGACGGGTGATAGGAGAGACAGGATGGGTGATAGGAGAGACAGGAGGGGTGATAGGGAGGGCCAGAGGGAGGGACAGGATAGATAATGGCAGGGACAGGAGATGTGAAATCACGTGATTTCATGAGAAATATTTCCACAGTGAGGGTGTGTAATGCAAGTCGAGGTGTCCTTGGATGAATGTCAACAAGAGGCCTACACCAACATTGCTAAAAACCCACACAAAGGTTCCATCTAACTGAAGTGTGGGGTAACATTAAATAAATGCTCCCCACTGCTGTACATCTTTATACATATAATTTAAAGGAAAAAGCACATTAGAAAAAACATCCCCTATACCTTTCTATTTCAAATCATTCAGTTCAGTTCCCATCTTTATAACCTAAAGGCTACTCACCAGACAGATAAACTTTGCTGTTCATGTTCGGAGTGAAGATCTGTCAGTCTCAAGCCCTGTGTGAGAGTACTAGTAGTAGCAGTAGTAGTAGTAGTAGTAATAATAGTAATAGTAGTACTAGTAGTAGTCATTTCTGTACTCATGTAAGGATACTAAAGAGACACAGTTTGAGAGTGGGTCTTCCCATGCTATGCTAGGCTATCGATAAATTTACACAAATGCTTGTCTTGCTTTGTCTGTAAAGCATAATTTCAAAATCTGAGATGACAGGGTGATTAACAACAGGCTAAGCTGTGTTTCACTATATTTCATGAATATGAATATTTTCTAGTAAGATTTTTTGTCCGTTGGGTTATGCTAATTAGTGTAGTTGATGACTTAGAATGGAGTGGATTAAATTCCTATAAAGCATTGGTCAGGGATGATTTTAACTGTAAAACTAAGTAAGATTTGTATCGGGTATACCGTCCATATAATCTAATGTTGAGAAAGTTTAAGACAAAAGTATCTATGTTAGTGTTGGCGGCACTGGGTCACAGATCTAAGTAAGACATTTCGAGGTAAGTAAGTTTGGGTCCGTAATGACCCAAGGTATCTATGGCCATTACCAATGTAAACTATCTAACAGTAAGACCTAAAAGTAAAACTGGTTGGTATACAGTAGCCGGAAAACGTAATATAGAAGGCGAAATAAAGTCAAGTAAATTACGTTAGTCTAGGACGATGAGTAAGTGAGATTAAGTATGACACTAGAGTACATCCATAGAAAGTGAGAATACATATTAGAAAATCAATATAGTAATTGAGTATGCATAACAGTAATTGAATAAACATTGGTGGTAAATCCTCAAAGGAGGTCCCGGAATTAACCGGGGATGAGAGGTAAATCTAATGCCCAAAATGGAGAAAGAAGTACGAATTTGAGAGACGTCTAGATGCAGAAAAATTAGAATGAATGATAAAGTAGATACATAAGACATGTTTAGATAGTCAAGGGAAACAGCAGGTCGAGGGTTAAATACTTGGCTGTCTGAAGCCCGGAAAAGAAGACAAGAAGGCAAGTGTAGAGAAAGAGAGAGAGAAAGTTTCAAGAAGGATATCAGCAGGGGAAAAATGATGTGCGTGTGAGATAGGTTTATTGACCAGTCAAAAGTCATAAGAAGCGATAACTCGTATACGTGTGAGACCTAATAACTTATCAAAAGTCACAATAGTAATTATTCCTACATTCTGAGACGGAGAAAGAGAGACAGAGAGCAAGATAGAGAGAGAGACAGAGAGCAAGATAGAGAGAGAGACAGAGAGCAGGATAGACAGAGAGACAGAGAGCAGGATAGAGAGAGAGACAGAGAGCAAGATAGAGAGAGAGACAGAGAGCAAGATAGAGAGAGAGACAGAGAGCAGGATAGACAGAGAGACAGAGAGCAGGATAGAGAGAGAGACAGAGAGCAGGATAGAGAGAGAGACAGAGAGCAAGAGAGAGAGAGAGACAGAGAGCAATATAGAGAGAGAGACAGAGACAACGAGAGCGAGAGCAGAGAGAAAGTTTCAAGCTAGACACAGGGATACCAGAGATGTTATGGTTAAAATGAGTGACAGATGTGGGATTTATTAAAGGAGTTCTACCTGTAACTGTTTCTCCTGAATTATTTGATTGACCTAATTGAAGGCAGTATTTATTAAAACCAGAAGTAATAGCAGGGATTATGCCTATGTTTAATTAAAAAATTGATAATGATGTTATTATTGGAGGAGAATACGTTTTTTTTTTTTTTCTACTTGTCCATGTTTTTAGTCCGAAAGGCTCCTCCACCCTTAGTGGGAAAGATAATGGTGCTGGATTTATAAGGATTAAATACAAGTATTATTTTAAGAGTTTCCTGCGTCCCTGATTCTAGTACTCTCCTAAATTTAGTAAATTAGTTTTTCTTACATTTTAGTTAACCCAGATAGTTAGGGGTGGTTTGGATTCCAAGTTTTATACTCCCTTAGGTAGTTAGCTTTTGTTGTATGTGGATTATATTTTTGGGAGAAATTTAACACTATAAAGCTGTGAAATTGATATAATAGTATTATAATATTTTGTTGTTGAATAAGGTTATAAAGTTAGCAAGAATAAGTTTTAATAATGGTCGACTTATGTTAAGTATTTAGGACATATTCTAAGCCAACAGGACAAGAAAATAGATGAAGATAGAAAAATAGTGATTTTATAAGCGTTAAAATGAATTATGAAAAGAAACATGTTGCAGTTCTTAGGGATGGTAAATTACTGTAGATAATGGCTCCCACACTATGCAACATATATTACATTATTGATGAGACTGATTTAAGATTAACCCATGTTATGGCTGAGGACCAGTCTGTAAATATAAAGAAGTTATTGACGTCTAGCTCTGTGTCACGTTCTGACCTTAGTTCTTTTGTTATGTCTTTGTTTTAGTATGGTCAGGGCGTGAGTTGGGTGGGTAGTCTATGTTCTTTTTTCTATGTTGTAGTTTTGTGTTTGGCCTGGTATGGGTCTCAATCACTAACAGCATGAACATAGGTTTTGCTTTTTACTCTTAGTGATGAATATTGACTTGGTTACTGCACATTTTGAGAGTCAAGAATGTTATATTTCCCTGAATGAGGACATGTATTTCTCCCTGTCAGCCTACATAAGACATGAACTACAGCACGACTTCCCTTTACAGTACGCATTATACATCTCCCATTCCCTCCTTGGGAGCATGATGATGACTATCTAAGAACAAATAGTTCATATTCAATTCATAACTATTTCATGACACTGTAAAGTAAAGGGTCACTGAAAACTCAATTTGACCATTTGTTTTTGTTGCATCCACCCGGTATTGTAAACAATGGCTGCTTATTTTCATGGACATTGTATTGATGCTGGAAAAATATTGCTTTAATGGTTTGTGTCTTCTTCATTTAAAAATCCATTAAACACTTCATTAATCATCTACTCTCTGTTAGACTTGTATAATTTCTGTCTGTCCAAAACCAACCCATAGTAAATATCAGCTTTACAAAAAAAAAACACACAGAAGCTGAGATAATGTCGGTTTTATTCAATTCCAGTGTGGCTGACTGGAGTTTGTACTGTATGTGTAGTGGTGTGTGGGTAAAATCACTAAGAAAGCCCCCCCCCCCCCCCAGATTTAAACCTGTGTTGTGATAATTGCGACGTTTGCTCTATAACATACATACAGTGCCTTGCGAAAGTATTCGGCCCCCTTGAACTTTGCGACCTTTTGCCACATTTCAGGCTTCAAAAATAAAGATATAAAACTGTATTTTTTTGTGAAGAATCAACAACAAGTGGGACACAATCATGAAGTGGAATGACATTTATTGGATATTTCAAACTTTTTTAACAAATCAAAAACTGAAAAATTGGGCGTGCAAAATTATTCAGCCCCCTTAAGTTAATACTTTGTAGCACCACCTTTTGCTGCGATTACAGCTGTAAGTCGCTTGGGGTATGTCTCTATTAGTTTTGCACATCGAGAGACTGAAATTTTTTCCAATTCCTCCTTGCAAAACAGCTCGAGCTCAGTGAGGTTGGATGGAGAGCATTTGTGAACAGCAGTTTTCAGTTCTTTCCACAGATTCTCGATTGGATTCAGGTCTGGACTTTGACTTGGCCATTCTAACACCTGGATATGTTTATTTTTGAACCATTCCATTGTAGATTTTGCTTTATATTTTGGATCATTGTCTTGTTGGAAGACAAATCTCCGTCCCAGTCTCAGGTCTTTTGCAGACTCCATCAAGTTTTCTTCCAGAATGGTCCTGTATTTGGCTCCATCCATCTTCCCATCAATTTTAACCATCTTCCCTGTCCCTGCTGAAGAAAAGCAGGCCCAAACCATGATGCTGCCACCACCATGTTTGACAGTGGGGATGGTGTGTTCAGCTGTGTTGCTTTTACGCCAAACATAACGTTTTGCATTGTTGCCAAAAAGTTCAATTTTGGTTTCATCTGACCAGAGCACCTTCTTCCACATGTTTGGTGTGTCTCAAGTTCAAGGGGGCCGAATACTTTCGCAAGGCACTGTATATAGTATGTATAAGCTGGAAACCTAAGTGTTGTAAGTAGAAGCCTAAGTGTTGTTGTCCATTAAATTACTCCAATTTGGGGAGGGGTGTAAACCGAGTACAACGTAAATTCACACTCACATAACCACGGTTCAATGAACTTAAAGGTGCATTCAGCTGACATAGAAAACAACTTACGCAACACATTCATTTTTTCAAGCCGCCAATAACTGTGTTGTTTTTTACTCATTCTGCTTTGAGTTACCAAGGACACAGATTTTACAACGTGACTAACTGCCAAGAGAATACATAAGGGTGTGTCTGGTGTGGCGTTTTTGACAGACACCATAAGCTTACAGTATAAACAAACACTGAGGAATGTAGTGACACCCCTCTACTGTCTAACACACCTGACAGATCTACTCATCTACACTCCAAATCCTGGTAAATAACCTGTATAGTCTACTTTATGTACCCTGTATAGTCTACTTTATGTAACCTGTATAGTCTACTTTATGTAACCTGTATAGTCTACTTTATGTAACCTGTATAGTCTACTTTATGTAACCTGTATAGTCTACATTATGTAACCTCTATAGTCTACTTTATGTAACCTGTATAGTCTACTTTATGTAACCTGTATAGTCTACTTTATGTAACCTGTATAGTCTACATTATGTAACCTGTATAGTCTACTTTATGTAACCTGTCTAGTCTACTTTATGTAGCCTGTATAGTCTACTTTATGTAGCCTGTATAGTCTACTTTATGTAACCTGTATAGTCTACTTTATGTAACCTGTATAGTCTACTTTATGTAACCTGTATAGTCTACTTTATGTAACCTGTATAGTCTACATTATGTAACCTCTATAGTCTACTTTATGTAACCTGTATAGTCTACTTTATGTAACCTGTATAGTCTACTTTATGTAACCTGTATAGTCTACATTATGTAACCTGTATAGTCTACATTATGTAACCTGTATAGTCTACTTTATGTAACCTGTATAGTCTACTTCATGTAACCTCTATAGTCCACTTTATGTAACCTGTATAGTCTACTTTATGTAACCTGTATAGTCTACTTTATGTAACCTGTATAGTCTACTTTATGTAACCTCTATAGTCTACTTTATGTAACCTCTATAGTCTACTTTATGTAACCTGTATAGTCTACATTATGTAACCTGTATAGTCTACTTTATGTAACCTGTATAGTCTACATTATGTAACCTGTATAGTCTACTTTATGTAACCTGTATAGTCTACATTATGTAACCTGTATAGTCTACTTTATGTAACCTGTATAGTCTACTTTATGTAACCTGTATAGTCTACATTATGTAACCTGTATAGTCTACTTTATGTAACCTGTATAGTCTACATTATGTAACCTGTATAGTCTACTTTATGTAACCTGTATAGTCTACATTATGTAACCTGTATAGTCTACATTATGTAACCTGTATAGTCTACATTATGTAACCTGTATAGTCTACAT
Organism: Oncorhynchus clarkii lewisi; assembly: GCF_045791955.1. Lineage (NCBI taxonomy): Eukaryota > Metazoa > Chordata > Actinopteri > Salmoniformes > Salmonidae > Oncorhynchus > Oncorhynchus clarkii. Next base: position 171,233 of record NW_027261000.1, read on the forward strand.
TATGTAACCTGTATAGTCTACATTATGTAACCTGTATAGTCTACTTTATGTAACCTGTATAGTCTACTTTATGTAACCTGTATAGTCTACTTTATGTAACCTGTATAGTCTACATTATGTAACCTGTATAGTCTACATTATGTAACCTGTATAGTCTACTTTATGTAACCTGTATAGTCTACTTTATGTAACCTGTATAGTCTACTTTATGTAACCTGTATAGTCTACTTTATGTAACCTGTATAGTCTACTTTATGTAACCTGTATAGTCTACATTATGTAACCTGTATAGTCTACTTTATGTAACCTGTATAGTCTACTTTATGTAACCTGTATAGTCTACTTTATGTAACCTGTATAGTCTACTTTATGTAACCTGTATAGTCTACTTTATGTAACCTGTATAGTCTACATTATGTAACCTGTATAGTCTACTTTATGTAACCTGTATAGTCTACTTTATGTAACCTGTATAGTCTACATTATGTAACCTGTATAGTCTACTTTATGTAACCTGTATAGTCTACTTTATGTAACCTGTATAGTCTACATTATGTAACCTGTATAGTCTACTTTATGTAACCTGTATAGTCTACTTTATGTAACCTGTATAGTCTACATTATGTAACCTGTATAGTCTACTTTATGTAACCTGTATAGTCTACATTATGTAACCTGTATAGTCTACTTTATGTAACCTGTATAGTCTACTTTATGTAACCTGTATAGTCTACTTTATGTAACCTGTATAGTCTACATTATGTAACCTGTATAGTCTACTTTATGTAACCTGTATAGTCTACTTTATGTAACCTGTATAGTCTACTTTATGTAACATCTATAGTCTACTTTATGTAACCTGTATAGTCTACATTATGTAACCTGTATAGTCTACTTTATGTAACCTGTATAGTCTACATTATGTAACCTGTATAGTCTACTTTATGTAACCTGTATAGTCTACTTTATGTAACCTGTATAGTCTACTTTATGTAACATCTATAGTCTACTTTATGTAACCTGTATAGTCTACATTATGTAACCTGTATAGTCTACTTTATGTAACCTGTATAGTCTACTTTATGTAACCTGTATAGTCTACTTTATGTAACATCTATAGTCTACTTTATGTAACCTGTCTAGTCTACTTTATGTAACCTGTATAGTCTACATTATGTAACCTGTATAGTCTACTTTATGTAACCTGTATAGTCTACTTTATGTAGCCTGTATAGTCTACATTATGTAACCTGTATAGTCTACTTTATGTAACCTGTATAGTCTACTTTATGTAACCTGTATAGTCTACTTTATGTAACATCTATAGTCTACTTTATGTAACCTGTATAGTCTACTTTATGTAACATCTATAGTCTACTTTATGTAACCTGTATAGTCTACATTATGTAACCTGTATAGTCTACTTTATGTAACCTGTATAGTCTACATTATGTAACCTGTATAGTCTACTTTATGTAACCTGTATAGTCTACTTTATGTAACCTGTATAGTCTACTTTATGTAACATCTATAGTCTACTTTATGTAACCTGTATAGTCTACATTATGTAACCTGTATAGTCTACATTATGTAACCTGTATAGTCTACTTTATGTAACCTGTATAGTCTACTTTATGTAACCTGTATAGTCTACATTATGTAACCTGTATAGTCTACATTATGTAACCTGTATAGTCTACATTATGTAACCTGTATAGTCTACATTATGTAACCTGTATAGTCTACATTATGTAACCTGTATAGTCTACTTTATGTAACATCTATAGTCTACTTTATGTAACATCTATAGTCTACTTTATGTAACCTGTATAGTCTACATTATGTAACCTGTATAGTCTACTTTATGTAACCTGTATAGTCTACTTTATGTAACCTGTATAGTCTACTTTATGTAACATCTATAGTCTACATTATGTAACCTGTATAGTCTACTTTATGTAACCTGTATAGTCTACTTTATGTAACATCTATAGTCTACTTTATGTAACATCTATAGTCTACTTTATGTAACCTGTATAGTCTACATTATGTAACCTGTATAGTCTACTTTATGTAACCTGTATAGTCTACATTATGTAACCTGTATAGTCTACTTTATGTAACCTGTATAGTCTACTTTATGTAACATCTATAGTCTACTTTATGTAACCTGTATAGTCTACATTATGTAACCTGTATAGTCTACTTTATGTAACCTGTATAGTCTACTTTATGTAACCTGTATAGTCTACATTATGTAACCTGTATAGTCTACTTTATGTAACCTGTATAGTCTACTTCATGTAACATCTATAGTCTACTTTATGTAACCTGTATAGTCTACATTATGTAACCTGTATAGTCTACTTTATGTAACCTGTATAGTCTACTTTATGTAACCTTCAAGGGGGATATGTTGGTCACATTCATATTCTTCACTTTATTGAGTGCTTGCATGTCTTCTGTTTGACACCAAGTTATATCTAGTACATTGTCCTGTCTTTATACAGTATACAGTATACTGTATATTCTGGTAATGGGAAAAATGTGTAGTTTTCACTTTTGGTTACTTGACAATAGCACATTTAAAAATAGAATATGACGATGAATGGGTGAGGTTTGAATGTAAAGGGCAACATTTTCTGTGAGCACTGAGGGTCTGTGAGACGGTGATGATTATTTAGTCAGATTTAAAGTGTAAATAGTGTGAAAGTGCAATGCCCACCAATGCAATCAGCAAGATGTTATAATCCAAACGTATTTATTTAAAATGCTATGTTTCTTTAAAAAAAGGGGTTGTGATATTTCACTGTGGATAAGTGTCTTCTTACTGAGGCTACTAAGAGTAGTTTTGAAGCCATGCATTTATACACGTGTCTTGTTTTTCTTTGTATACAATAATAAAATGCAGTACGACAGGATCTTTCTAAATGTGTCTCCGTCCATGATTATATATCACAGTCTCAAGGTTAATGTACAGTGCCTTGCGAAAGTATTCGGCCCCCTTGAACTTTGCGACCTTTTGCCACATTTCAGGCTTCAAACATAAAGATATAAAACTGTATTTTTTTGTGAAGAATCAACAACAAGTGGGACACAATCATGAAGTGGAACGACATTTATTGGATATTTCAAACCTTTTTAACAAATCAAAAACTGAAAAATTGGGCGTGCAAAATTATTCAGCCCCTTTACTTTCAGTGCAGCAAATCTCTCCAGAAGTTCAGTGAGGATCTCTGAATGATCCAATATTGACCTAAATGACTAATGATGATAAATACAATCCACCTGTGTGTAATCAAGTCTCCGTATAAATGCACCTGCACTGTGATAGTCTCAGAGGTCCGTTAAAAGCGCAGAGAGCATCATGAAGAACAAGGAACACACCAGGCAGGTCCGAGATACTGTTGTGAAGAAGTTTAAAGCCGGATTTGGATACAAAAAGATTTCCCAAGCTTTAAACATCCCAAGGAGCACTGTGCAAGCGATAATATTGAAATGGAAGGAGTATCAGACCACTGCAAATCTACCAAGACCTGGCCGTCCCTCTAAACTATCAGCTCATACAAGGAGAAGACTGATCAGAGATGCAGCCAAGAGGCCCATGATCACTCTGGATGAACTGCAGAGATCTACAGCTGAGGTGGGAAACTCTGTCCATAGGACAACAATCAGTCGTATATTGCACAAATCTGGCCTTTATGGAAGAGTGGCAAGAAGAAAGACATTTCTTAAAGATATCCATAAAAAGTGTCGTTTAAAGTTTGCCACAAGCCACCTGGGAGACACACCAAACATGTGGAAGAAGGTGCTCTGGTCAGATGAAACCAAAATTGAACTTTTTGGCAACAATGCAAAACGTTATGTTTGGCGTAAAAGCAACACAGCTGAACACACCATCCCCACTGTCAAACATGGTGGTGGCAGCATCATGGTTTGGGCCTGCTTTTCTTCAGCAGGGACAGGGAAGATGGTTAAAATTGATGGGAAGATGGATGGAGCCAAATACAGGACCATTCTGGAAGAAAACCTGATGGAGTCTGCAAAAGACCTGAGACTGGGACAGAGATTTGTCTTCCAACAAGACAATGATCCAAAACATAAAGCAAAATCTACAATGGAATGGTTCAAAAATAAACATATCCAGGTGTTAGAATGGCCAAGTCAAAGTCCAGACCTGAATCCAATCGAGAATCTGTGGAAAGAACTGAAAACTGCTGTTCACAAATGCTCTCCATCCAACCTCACTGAGCTCGAGCTGTTTTGCAAGGAGGAATTGGAAAAATGTCGTTCCACTTCATGATTGTGTCCCACTTGTTGTTGATTCTTCACAAAAAAATACAGTTTTATATCTTTATGTTTGAAGCCTGAAATGTGGCAAAAGGTCGCAAAGTTCAAGGGGGCCGAATATTTTCGCAAGGCACTGTACACAGTATATTTGACAATCTTGTTATTTTTAGTCCCACCCTTCAGCTCCTCTCAACCCTCCCATCTGTCTCTGAACATCATCCAGCTTTGATTTCTATTTGACATATATTTATCAACTGTGCTGTGATGTTTCACAAAAGTTCTGAAGATTTCTATTCCCATAGTTTTTACAGATTGTAAATGAAAGACAAATGTTTAGATTTACTGAAAGCCTTAGTTTCCTGGTGGTTATGAGGAGGGTGTGGTCCTGAAACCATTGTTGTGTTCCAGGTGGCAAAGAGACAAAAGTAATTCACCCAATGTTTGTTTAGGTATGTGTGGGTCTTTTAACAACCGTATCTAAAAAAAAAATATGTGACTTTATAGTTGGAGAGAACATTCCTTTAAACGCGTCCTGCTACAAGCAGGTCACAAGTTGTTGACCTACCACCTTCCTCACTTTCCCCTCCTTGTTATTATCTCTCCTATCACCCTTCCTGCCCCTCCTATCACCCTTCCTGTCCCTCCGATCACCCTTCCTGTCCCTCTATCACCCCTTCTGTCCCTCCCATCACCCTTCCTGTCCCTCCGATCACCATTCCTGTCCCTCCTATCACCCCTCTTGTCCCTCCTATCACCCTTACTACATTTTTCAACTGTGCTGTGATGTTTCACAAAAGTTCCGAACCAAAAGTCATACACCCAATGTTTGTTTAGGTATGTGTTGGTCTAACAATGTCGGTTATACATCTTGTTGACATTCATCCACGGACATCTCGACTTGCATTACACACCCTCACTATAGAAACATTATCTAAAACAAATCATGTGACATAGTTAGAGAGAACATTCCTTTAAATGCGTCCTGCTACAAGCAGGAAACAAGTTGTGGGAGAACCTGAAACACTTTACGAATTGTATCACCTTCCTCACTTTCCCTCCTTGTTATTATCTCTCCTATCACACCTCTAGTCCCTCTTATCACCATTCCTGTCCCTCCTATCACCCCCCCGTTCCACCTATCTTCCCTTCTATTCTACCTATCTTCCCTCCTGTCCCTCCTATCTCCCGTCCTGTTCCTCCTATCACCCCTCTAGTCCCTCCTATCACCATTCCTGTTCCTCCTATCACCCCTCTAGTCCCTCCTATCACCATTCCTGTCCCTCCTATCACCCCTCCTGTTCCACCTATCTTCCCTCCTGTCTCTCCTATCACCCGTCCTGTCCCTCCTATAACCCCTCCTGTTCTAGCTATCTTCACTCCTGTCTCTCCTATAACCCCTACTGTTCTAGCTATCTTCACTCCTGTCTCTCCTATAACCCCTCCTGTTCTAGCTATCTTTACTCCTGTCTCTCCTATCACCCCTCCTGTCCCTCCTATCACCTTTCCTGTCCCTCCTATCACCCCTCCTGTTCTAGCTATCTTTACTCCTGTCTCTCCTATCACCCCTCCTGTCCCTCCTATTACCCGTCCTGTCCCTCCTATCACCCTTCCTGTCCCTCCTATAACCCCTCTAGTCCCTCCTATCACCCTTCCTGTCCCTCCAATCACCCTTCCTGTCCCTCCAATCATCATTACTGTCCCTCCTATCACCCCTCCTGTCCCTCCTATCACCCCTCTTGTCTCTCCCATCACCCCTCTTGTCCCTCCCATCACCCCTCTTGTCCCTCCCATCACCCCTCTTGTCCCTCCCATCACCCCTCTTGTCTCTCCCATCACCCCTCTTGTCCCTCCCATCACCCCTCTTGTCCCTCCCATCACCCCTCTTGTCCCTCCCATCACCCCTCTTGTCCCTCCCATCACCCCTCCTGTCTCTCCTATCACCCCTCTTGTCCCTCCCATCACCCCTCTTGTCCCTCCCATCACCCCTCTTGTCCCTCCCATCACCCCTCCTGTCCCTCCCATCACCCCCTCTTGTCCCTCCCATCACCCCTCTTGTCCCTCCCATCACCCCTCCTGTCTCTCCCATCACCCCTCTTGTCCCTCCCATCACCCCTCTTGTCCCTCCCATCACCCCTCTTGTCCCTCCCATCACCCCTCTTGTCCCTCCCATCACCCCTCTTGTCCCTGCCATCTCCCCTCTTGTCCCTCCCATCACCCCTCTTGTCCCTCCCATCACCCCTCTTGTCTCTCCCATCACCCCTCTTGTCCCTCCCATCACCCCTCTTGTCCCTCCCATCACCCCTCTTGTCCCTCCCATCACCCCTCTTGTCCCTCCCATCACCCCTCCTGTCTTTCCTATCACCCCTCTTGTCCCTCCCATCACCCCTCTTGTCCCTGCCATCACCCCTCTTGTCCCTCCCATCACCCCTCCTGTCCCTCCCATCACCCCTCTTGTCCCTCCCATCACCCCTCTTGTCCCTGCCATCACCCCTCTTGTCCCTGCCATCACCCCTCTTGTCCCTCCCATCACCCCTCTTGTCCCTGCCATCACCCCTCTTGTCCCTCCCATCACCCCTCCTGTCCCTCCCATCACCCCTCCTGTCTCTGTTATCATCAATGCCATGGTTAAACCTTCCTGATTTGGTTGATCCATTTGTCAGTAATGATTTATTAAGTCACACATTGTAGTATTTAATTTGTAATAGACAGTCTACCACTCCTCTGTTTTAAGGGCATATTTCTCTGACTTAGTCTGTCTCCTGTCCCTCCTTTCACCATGGGAACACCTTCCTGAAAACAATACAACTATGCTTTGCTTATTAAACCTGTTCTGCCTGTTCATGTCCAAAGAGATTGGAATGTTCCAATGTGCAAAACAGGTGAAAAAGTCACACATGCATCATCCAGGGTTGACATGACCACATTTCTTGTTGGTCCATAACTTGTTTCCTGCTTGTAACAGGGTGTGTTTTTTCTTTCTTGTTTCTGGTAGATGAGCTCTAATATTGCAGGTAGATTGTGGCTTCCATCAATGTAATTGTCTGCTAGATTACAAATCTCCCATGTATTTTTTTGTAAATATGTATAATATACAGTGCCTTGCGAAAGTATTCGGCCCCCTTGAACTTTGCGACCTTTTGCCACATTTCAGGCTTCAAACATAAAGATATAAAACTGTATTTTTTTGTGAAGAATCAACAACAAGTGGGACACAATCATGAAGTAGAACGACATTTATTGGATATTTCAAACTTTTTTAACAAATCAAAAACTGAAAAATTGGGCGTGCAAAATTATTCAGCCCCCTTAAGTTAATACTTTGTAGCGCCACCTTTTGCTGCGATTACAGCTGTAAGTCGCTTGGGGTATTTCTCTATCAGTTTTGCACATCGAGAGACTGACATTTTTTCCCATTCCTCCTTGCAAAACAGCTCGAGCTCAGTGAGGTTGGATGGAGAGCATTTGTGAACAGCAGTTTTCAGTTCTTTCCACAGATTCTCGATTGGATTCAGGTCTGGACTTTGACTTGGCCATTCTAACACCTGGATATGTTTATTTTTGAACCATTCCATTGTAGATTTTGCTTTATATTTTGGATCATTGTCTTGTTGGAAGACAAATCTCCGTCCCAGTCTCAGGTCTTTTGCAGACTCCATCAGGTTTTCTTCCAGAATGGTCCTGTATTTGGCTCCATCCATCTTCCCATCAATTTTAACCATCTTCCCTGTCCCTGCTGAAGAAAAGCAGGCCCAAACCATGATGCTGCCACCACCATGTTTGACAGTGGGGATGGTGTGTTCAGTGTGATGAGCTGTGTTGCTTTTACGCCAAACATAACGTTTTGCATTGTTGCCAAAAAGTTCAATTTTGGTTTCATCCGACCAGAGCACCTTCTTCCACATGTTTGGTGTGTCTCCCAGGTGGCTTGTGGCAAACTTTAAACGACACTTTTTATGGATATCTTTAAAAAATGGCTTTCTTCTTGCCACTCTTCCATAAAGGCCAGATTTGTGCAATATACGACTGATTGTTGTCCTATGGACAGAGTCTCCCACCTCAGCTGTAGATCTCTGCAGTTCATCCAGAGTGATCATGGGCCTCTTGGCTGCATCTCTGATCAGTCTTCTCCTTGTATGAGCTGAAAGTTTAGAGGGACGGCCAGGTCTTGGTAGATTTGCAGTGGTCTGATACTCCTTCCATTTCAATATTATCGCTTGCACAGTGCTCATTGGGATGTTTAAAGCTTGGGAAATCTTTTTGTATCCAAATCCGGCTTTAAACTTCTTCACAACAGTATCTCGGACCTGCCTGGTGTGTTCCTTGTTCTTCATGATGCTCTCTGCGCTTTTAACGGACCTCTGAGACTATCACAGTGCAGGTGCATTTAAACGGAGACTTGATTACACACAGGTGGATTGTATTTATCATCATTAGTCATTTAGGTCAACATTGGATCATTCAGAGATCCTCACTGAACTTCTGGAGAGAGTTTGCTGCACTGAAAGTAAAGGGGCTGAATAATTTTGCACGCCCAATTTTTCAGTTTTTGATTTCTTAAAAAAGTTTGAAATATCCAATAAATGTCGTTCCACTTCATGATTGTGTCCCACTTGTTGTTGATTCTTCACAAAAAAATACAGTTTTATATCTTTATGTTTGAAGCCTGAAATGTGGCAAAAGGTCGCAAAGTTCAAGGGGGCCGAATACTTTCGCAAGGCACTGTATTTATCAACTGTGCTGTGATGTTTCACAAAAGTTCGGAACCAAAAGTCATACACCCAATGTTTATTTAGGTATATGTGGGTCTTTTAACAACATCGGTCATGCATCTTGTTGACATTCATCCAAGGACATCTCAACTTGCATTACAAATCCTCAACAACAACAAAAAATCCTGTGACTTGTACTTGGAGAGATCATTCCTTTAAACGCATCCTGATACAAACAGGAAACAAGTTGTGGATGAACCAGAAACATTTTAAGAAGTGCATCACCTTCCTCACTTTCCCCTCCTCTCATCTCTCCCATCCTTGTTATTGTCTCACAAATCCCTCCTGTCTCTCCTATCACCCCTCTTGTGTCTCTATGACCCCACTTGTCTCTCTATCACCCCTTCTGGCTCCCCTATCTCCCCTCCTCTCCCTCATATCACCCCTCATGTACATCCTATCTCCTCTCCTGTCCCTCCTATCACCAATACTGTCTCTCCTATCACCCCTCCTGTCCCTTCTATCACCCTTCCTGTCCCTCCTATCAATCGTCCTATCACCCCTCCTGTCCCTCCTATCACCCTTCCTGTCCCTCCTATCACTCCTCCTGTCCCCCCTCCTGTCACTCATCATCCCACCTGTCCCTGCCATGGTTAAACCTTCCTGATTTGGTTGATCCATTTGTCAGTAATTATTTATTAAGTCACACATTGTAGTATTTAATTTGTAATAGACAGTCTACCACTCCTCTGTTTTAAGGGCATATTTCTCTGACTTAGTCTGTCTCCTGTCCCTCCTTTCACCATGGGAACACCTTCCTGAAAACAATACAACTATGCTTTGCTTATTAAACCTGTTCTGCCTGTTCATGTCCAAAGAGATTGGAATGTTCCAATGTGCAAAACAGGTGAAAAGGTCACACATGCATCATCCAGGGTTGACATGACCACATTTCTGGTTGGTCCATAACTTTTTTCCTGCTTGTAACAGGGTGTGTTTTTTCTTTCTTGTTTCTGGTAGATGAGCTCTAATATTGCAGGTGGATTTTGTCTTCCATCAATGTAATTGTCTGCTAGATTACAAATCCCCCATATATATTATATTTTGTCTTTGATATTTTCCCCTGACCCTTCCACCCCTCCCCTAATTGGAGTAATTTAATGGACAACAACACTTAGGCTTCTACTTACAACACTTAGGTTTCAGCTTATACATACTATATACATACACAGTATATTTGACAATCTTGTTATTTTTAGTCCCACCCTTCAGCTCCTCTCAACCCTCCCTTCTGTCTCTGAACATCATCCAGCTTTGATTTCTATTTGCGTATATTTTTCAACTGTGCTGTGATTTTTCATAGATTGCAAATGAAAGATACATGTTTAGATTAAGTTAAAGTCTTAGTTTCATGGTGGTTATGAGGAGGGTGTGGTACTGAAACCATTGTTGTGTTCCAGGTGGCTGTCACGAATCCCGCCGAAGATGGGGCCTCTTCCTGTTCGGGCTGCGCTCGGCGGTCGTCGTCGCCGGCCTATTAGCTGCCATTGATTCCCTTTCCTTTTGTTTCTGTTTATTGGGTTTAATTGGGTACACCTGTTTTGAGTTAGTGTTTCTTTGTAGGGAGAAGATCAGTTTCTACCTTATCGATTCACCTGGGTTTCCAGTGGTGTTGGTGGTTCCCTGGCTGGCTATTCACAATCCCCTCATTTCCTGGAAACAGGGGGCTCTTCAGGGGTGGTCAGACGAGTGTTTGGGTAGGTGTATAGGAGTTTCCATCGGTGCCACGACGGTGGAGAGTCCAGACCAGGTTTCCACTGTGCGCATTCCCCCAGAATATGCCGATTTGGCTATTGCTTTTAGTAAGAAGAAAGTGACCAAATTACCACCCCATCGACGGTGGGATTGCGTGATAAACCTCCAGGAGAACGCTGCACTTCCCCGGAGTCACGTGTACCCACTGTCACAGGAGGAGACGTTGGCTATGGAGACATATGTCACGGAATCTCTGAGACAGGGGTACATTCAGCCCTCATGTCACCCGTCTCTTCAAGTTACTTTTTTGTGAAGAAAAAGGAGGGAGGTCTGCATCTGTGCATTGATTATCGAGGTCTAAATTCTGTCACAGTGGGATTTAGTTATTCGCTACCTCTCATCTCTACCTTTGTGGAATCATTCCACGGAGCACGTTTTTGTACAAAACTGGACCTCAGGAGCGCGTATAATCTGGTGCGTATTCGGGGAGGAGACGAATGGAAAACAGCGTTTAGTACCACATCAGGCCACTATGAGTACCTCGTCATGCCGTATGGGTTGAAAAATGCTCCAGCCGTCTTCCAATCCTTTGTAGATGAGATTCTCAGGGACTTGCACGGGAAGGGTGTGATAGTCTATATTGATGACATCTTGATTTATTCTGCCACACGCGCCGCGCATGTCTCCCTGGTGCGCAAGGTACTTGGGCGACTGCTGGAGCATGACCTATACGTCAAGGCTGAGAAATGTGTGTTCTCCAAACCAGCCGTTTCCTTCCTGGGTTAACACATTTACAGCTCGGGGGTGGTGATGGAGTGTGACCGCATTAACGCCGTGCGTAATTGGCCGACTCCGACCACGGTAAAGGAGGTGCAGCGGTTTTTAGGGTTTGCCAATTACTACCGGAGGTTTATCCAGGGTTTTGGCCAAGTAGCGGCGCCCATTACCTCACTGCTGAAGGGGGGGCCGGTGCGTCTGCGATGGTCGGCAGAGGCTGATGGAGCCTTCAACCAGTTGAAGGCGCTGTTCACTGAAGCTCCCATGTTGGCGCATCCGGACCCTTCGTTAGCATTCATAGTGGAGGTGGATGCGTCCGAGGCTGGGGTTGGAGCCGTGCTGTCTCAGCGCTCGGGCACGCCACCGAAGCTCCGTCCCTGCGCTTTCTTTTCTAAGAAGCTGGGTCTGACTCAAATTATGTCAATTAGCCTATCAGAAGCTTCTAAAGCCATGACATCCTTTTCTGGAATTATCCAAGCTGCAATCCCGTTAACGGGATCGATATGACAACAACCAGTGAAAGTACAAGGCGCCAAATTCAAAAGAACAGAAATGTCATAATTCAAATTCCTCAATAATACATGTATTTTATATCGTTTTCAAGGTAGTCTTGTTGTTAATCCCACCACAGTGTCCGATTTCAAATAGGATTTACGGGGAAACCACCGTAAATGATTATGTTAGGTCACCAACAACTCAGAGAAATACACAGCCAATTTTTCCAGCCAAAGAGAGAGAGAAAAAAAGCACAAATAGAGATAAAATTATTCACTAACCTTTGATAATCTTCATCAGATGACACTCATAGGACTTCATGTTACACAATACATGTATGTTGTGTTTGATAAAGTTCGTATTTATATCAAAACATCTGAGTTTACATTGGCGCGTTACATTCACTAGTTCCAGAAACATCCAGTGATTTTGTATAGCCACATCGATTCAACAGAGATACTCATCATAAATGTAGAATAATACAAGTTATACACATGGAATTATAGATATACCTCTCCTCAATGCAACCGCTGTGTCAGATTTAAAAAAAACTTTATGGAAAAAGAAAACCATGAAATAATCTGAGACGGCGCTCAGAAAAATAGTCGCATAGCTGCCATGTTGGAGTCAACTATAACCATAAATTACATGCTAAATATTCCCTTACCTTTGATGATCTTCATCAGAAAGTCTCCCAGGAATTCCAGGTCCACAATAAATGCTTGATTTGTTCGATAATGTCCATTATTTATGTCCAATTAGCTACTTTTGTTAGCACGTTTGGTACACCTATCCAAACGCTGGAGCTGGTCGACAGTTTCTTCGGACAAAAACTTCAAAAAGTTATATTACATGTCGAAGAAACATTTCAAACTAACTACAGAATCAATCATTAGGATGTTTTTAACATATAGCTTCAGTAAAGTTCCAACCGGAGAATTCCTTTGTGTCTAGAGTAGGAACGGAATGCAGGAAGATATCATGTGCTTTGCGCGTGACTTGGAACTGGCTCTCTGCCAGTAGTCTGATGCATTCCGTTCGTATTCAGCCCCACATCACAGCAGAAGCCTCATTCAAATTTCTATAGATGGTTGACATCTAGTGGAAGCCCTAGGAAGTAAATCTTCATTCATATCTAACAGGGATTTCAAAAGGGAAGGGTTTGAAAATATACCAGCCTCAGATTTCTCACTTCCTGTTTGGATTCCTTCTCAGGTTTTTGCCTGCCATATGAGTTCTGTTATACTCACAGACATCATTCAAACAGTTTCAGAAACTTCAGAGTGTTTTCTATCCAATACTAATAATAATATGCATATATTAGCAAATGAGACTGAGGAGCAGGCCGTTTACTCTGGGCACCTCTGGGCACCTTTCATCCAAGCTACTCAATAGTGCCCCTGCAGCCATAAGAAGTTAAAGGCACAGTCAATTTAGTGTATGTAAACTTCTGACCCATTGGAATTGTAATACAGTGAATTAAGTAAAATAATCTGTCTGTAAACAATTGTTGAAAATTACTTGTGTCATGCGCAAAGTAGATGTCCTAACCGACTTGCCAAAACTATAGTTTCTTAACAAGGAAAATATGAGTGGTTGAAAAACAAGTTTTAATGACTCCAACCAAAGTGTATGTAAACTTCCCACTTCAACTGTATCTTCTCTTTTGATGTTCTTTCATCTCTCTATGGCTTCTAAACACTATTATGATGTTTCAAATCCTGTCTAATGCAGAATTAGAGTATTTTCTTCTAGAGTATTTTAATGTTTAACATTGGTTTATGTATCTGATCATTTACCAGTTTAACCCATTTTGGCATTAACCCATATTGGCATTGTTGAGCATAGAGCTCAACCCAACAGTGACTACAGGTTTTACAGCAAGCATTGTATGACGCTGATTTTGACTCTACCATTAAAATTCAAAGATGTGGGAATGAGTCGTCTCATTATGGAAAGTCATTTTACCTGACGGTTTTGATATCTGCTCATCATGATCCATTTGACCTACACCTCATGGCACATGAGGGTTAGGTTATGGTTATAGTTTAGATCAGGGTGAGGTAGGGGTTATGGTTAGGGTTTCGAGCCGGGACATCCTTAGGATCCCAGATAGAACTGAACGAGATTAAAAGAATAGCAGTGACCGGACTTTCAATGAGTTCAATCACTACATTTTCACTATCTTTGGTTGTCCTCATAAACAAAGTTGGATTTCTCCTTACATTTTTGGGGTAATATTAAATGAACAAATCATTGAAACAACTTGCATTCATTTGTATTAAGTGTACATATCCCCAGGAAGTAGTTAGGTGATGTGGGTGCTGCATTTTTCTCTTTTATTATTTTCAAGGGGTGTGCTGAATTTTTTTTTTTTTGCCTACACTACAGACATCTTATCTGTCCGCTAATACGCCACTATTAAAGGCCCAGTGCACTACTTTTGCGGAGAGAAAAAATAAATATTCCGATTTTTTTTCATGGGATGCTGCACCCTACTTCCCGCGGCTATGTAAGCATATATTTTTTTGTTGGTCAAATTCACTACAGAATTCTTTTTACAGTGTGTCTGTGTGGTTGAGTTGTAAAATTCCAATGGAAAGTACCATATTTCTGCCCCAGAAGACGAGGGTTCAATTCCCGCTTTCTTCATTAACTCCTTCTCTGTCTCCTCCTCTTTCTAATATGTCTAAATAAAACATTGAAAACATTCTGCAAAAATATTCTCCATATGACCTTATCATCAATCAATATTTAAGCTATATACATTTGCATTTTTAAACCATTTGAGAGACACAGTCTGCAAAAAAAATGTTTTGTTCTATTGCTCTATCACTCTTAAAAACACCAATACTCAGATTCAAGAACCACTTTGGTTGTTTCAAAGTATTTATATTCTGTTTTAAAACACTTTCTGTGTATCATAACACTTACATCAGGGTTTATATTCAAACACTCTCCAATCACCAGATCTCAGGTTAGGTACACTACTTTCATGGTTTCATGGAGTCTTTCTTGAGGTTTTGAAGAACTGATAGCATGGTTGTGGTCACTTCCATTCAATTCCAGTCCATTCAGAAAGTCAACCAAATTCCAATTCCACATTTTCCCAATTGAAAAGCATTGAAGAGAATTGGAATTGGATGTGTACTTCCAGAATTGACTGGAATGGACATGGAATTGACCCCAACCCTGACTGATAGAGAATAAGAGAGTGAAATGTGGCCTTGCCTTCCCTATCAGCCTGGAAAAGGGCCTAAATATATTTTAACCCTGTGAGACTTAGCGTTGTAATATTACAATGTGACCTACATTGGATCCTGTACAGTGGTGTAAAGTACTTAAGTAAAAATCCTTGAAAGTACTACTTAAGTCGTTGTTTGGGGTATCTGTACTTTACTTTACTATGTATATTTTTCACTACTTTACATTTTTTACTTTACTACATTCCTAAAGAAAATCTATACTTTTTTCTCCATCCATTTTCCCTGACACCCAAAAGTACTCTTTGAATGCTTAGCAGGACAGGAAAATGGTCTAATTCACACACTTATCAAGAGAACATTCCTGGTCAACCCTACTGCCTCTGATCTGGAGGACTCACTAAATACAGAACATTCCTGGTCAACCCTACTGCCTCTGATCTGGAGGACTCACTAAATAGAGAACAGTCAACCCTACTGCCTCTGATCTGGAGGACTCACTAAATACAGAACATTCCTGGTCATCACTACTGCCTCTGATCTGGAGGACTCACTAAATAGAGAACATTCCTGGTCAACCCTACTGCCTCTGATCTGGAGGACTCACTAAATACAGAACATTCCTGGTCAACCCTACTGCCTCTGATCTGGAGGACTCACTAAATACAGAACATTCCTGGTCATCACTACTGCCTCTGATCTGGAGGACTCACTAAATAGAGAACATTCCTGGTCATCACTACTGCCTCTGATCTGGAGGACTCACTAAATAGAGAACATTCCTGGTCATCATTACTGCCTCTGATCTGGCGGATTAAACACATGTTTCGTTTGCAAATGATGTTAGAATGTTGGAGCACTTTTAGACTTTTACTCAAGTAGGATTTTACTGGGTGGCTTTCACTTTTACTGGAGTCATTTTCTATTAAGGAATCTTTACTTTTACAATTGGATACTATTTCCTCCACTGATCCTGTACAAGTCTTAAGCGAAATGATCATGTCAAACACTAAACAGTGAATCTACTTAGACCCAGATGTATCTCTCAGTAGTCATTTTGTTGTGTGCCATTAATGATTATTGCGGCATCAATGCCCTTGCTGATGGAAGGAGGTTTTCACTCAAAATCTCACGATACATGGACCTAGTCATTCTTTCCTTTACACGGATCAGTCTTTCTGGTCCCTTTGCAGAAAAACAGCCCAAACGCATGATGTTTCCACCCCCATGCTTCACAGTAGGTATGGTGTTCTTTGGATGCAACTCAGCATTCTTTGTCCTCCAAACACAACGAGTTGAGTTTTTACCAAAATGTTCTATTTTGGTTTCATCTGACCATATAACATTCTCCCAATCTTCTTCTGGATCATCCAAATGCTCTCTAGCAAACTTCAGACGGGCCTGGACATGTACTGGCTTAAGCAGGGGAACACGTCTGGCACTGCAGGATTTGAGTCCCTGGCGGCATAGTGTGTTACTGATGGTAAGCTTTGTTACTTTGGTCCCAGCTCTCTGCAGGTCATTCACTAGGTCCCCCCGTGTGGTTCTGGTATTTTTGCTCACCGTTCTTGTGATCATTTTGACCCCACGGGGTGAGATCTTGCGTGGAGCCCCAGATCAAGGGAGATTATCAGTGGTCTTGTGTGTCTCCTAATAATTGCTCCCACAGTTTTTTTCTTCAAACCAGGCTGCTTACTTATTGCAGATTCAGTCTTCCCAGCCAGGTGCAGGTCTACAATTTTGTTTCTGGTGTCCTTTGACAGCTCTTTGGTCTTGGCCACAGTGGAGTTTGGAGTGTGACTGTTTGAGGTTGTGGACAGGTGTCTTTTATACTGATAGCAAGTTCAAACAGGTACCATTAATATAGGTAACGTTGTGGAGGACAGAGGAGCCTCTTAAAGAACAAGTTACAGGTCTGTGAGAGCCAGAAATCTTGCTTGTTTGTAGGTGACCAAATACTTATTTTCCACAATAATTTGCAAATAAATTAATTAAAAATCCTACAATGTGATTTTCTGGATTTTTCTTCTCATTTTGTCTGCCATAGTTGAAGTGTACCTATGATGAAAATTACAGGCCTCTCTCATCTTTTTAAGTGGGAAAACTTGCACAATTGGTGGCTGACTAAAGACTTTTTTGCCCCACTGTAGTTAAGCCTACTAATCTTCTATGTTGTTATTTTTTGCTTTGTGCTTTGCATTTTGAAGTACATGAAAATTGCTTTACAAATAAAGGTGTTATTATTAGTATTGTC
Organism: Oncorhynchus clarkii lewisi; assembly: GCF_045791955.1. Classification (NCBI taxonomy): domain Eukaryota; kingdom Metazoa; phylum Chordata; class Actinopteri; order Salmoniformes; family Salmonidae; genus Oncorhynchus; species Oncorhynchus clarkii. Next base: position 188,716 of record NW_027261000.1, read on the forward strand.
ATTCGAACTATTATTATTTACAAGTGGGGCTTCAATACCCAACCTATAGGCTAATGCAAATGAGGTCACTTGAGGTGTGACCTGTTGAGCAACAATATGTGAAAATAAAGCCGGGTAGACACTACAAGTTTTTAGGACGATCTACAGGCTCCTGATCAGCTCCAGGAGCATTTTCCCAAATCTTTAGATCAAACCCAGAGTAAAACATAATGCCACAGTCTCGTAAAGTGTAAGCACATAACCGATTTGCGGATGATGGCTCCCATAGGCTCCCGGGCACTCTACGGGCACATACGGCATCCCGAAAATGTTCAAACATGTTGAATATATTCGGCCTCAATTAGTAGTCAACACATAGTAGTCCAAACATACTGCCGATTACTAGTGCATTACGATTTGACTTGACTGAATAGTTCAATATTAGACCAGTCAAAACATTTGTATTGTATTACAGCCATAACTAGTGGGAAAGGATTTCAGTAAATGTATGAAATCTAAGAGAAAGCCTGTGGGTGTGTCAGGGGGTGGGCACCTGACAGATCCTGTATAAAACAAGTGAGCAGACCCACTCTCACACTGTATCTCTTTAGTATCCTTATAGAAGCATTGAAACTACTTCTGCTACTACTCACACAGTGCTTGAGACTGACAGATCTTCACTGCAAACATGAACAGCAAAGTTTCTCAGTCTGGTGAGTAGCCTTTAGGTTATAAAGATGGGAACTCAAGCCAATGGTATTGATTCCTTTTTTGATGTGCTTTTTCCTTTGATCTTCATGTGCTCTAGAAATATAATGATGTATAGCAGTGGGGAGCATTATTTTATATTACTCCCCTTTTATTTTTCTGTCAAGTTGACACAAAATGTTAACATTATTAGTTACATTAAAATGTACAAGTCAGTGGAGTAATTCATTTTGTTTTTATTCTTGTATGCGCTTATTGTCTATGACTGTTTTAGAGCACTACCTTCTCTATCTTTCCTTCTCTTTCTCACTTGCTGTAATGATTCTAAAAAAGGAACACATGGATTATACATTTATGTTTGTACGGTGGCCTTTGTTTATATATTGAAACCAAGAGATTGCTTGGTATTTGATGGGAGTCAATTTAGCAAAAAATTATAATGGCATAAAAACAGTTTAGCACATACAGATGTAGGATCTTAATTTGATAAATATTTTGTTGCTGAAGGTTTTCCTGCACAGCAGCAAATGCAAAATTGTAGTGGATTTGCATTTTAAGTACTCTAAAGTTTCTAATGTCCACTTTGAAAGTCCAGACTTGATTTTCCCTAATCCATATAATAATTCACATTTCCTATTGCTGCAGGATTATTTTCCTGCTGTAGCAAACAGGCTAAAATTAAGATCCTGCATCTGTAGAGGCAATGCTCACAGATTGTTTTGTGCAGACCATGAAGAAACAAATTGTTTTTGCCATTACTCAAAATGTGCTAACAAGCAGTACATGAAGTCTAGACCTCTTAAAAAAGTTAACAAGTGTTCTTGTTATCCAACAGGAATCCAACTGCATACACAAAATGGGGAGATCCGCATTGTTCTGGTCGGGAAGACAGGAGCTGGGAAAAGTGTTGCAGGAAACATCATTCTAGGGGAAAAAGCTTTCCCATCAAAAATCTCCTCTATTTCTCAGACAAAAAACTGTCACAAGAGAAGAGGGAAGGTGGGTGAGCAAAGTGTAGCTGTTATTGACACCCCAGGTTTGTTTGATACTTCATTGTCCAATGAAGAGTCACTGAAAAAGATTGCTGAATGCATCTCTTTCTCTGCACCTGGTCCCCATGTGTTCCTGATTGTGATCCAGCTGGGAAGATTCACTGAAGAGGAACAGAAAACTGTGGAGATGATTAAGACATTATTTGGGGATGAAGCATCCAAATACACCATGGTTCTCTTCACACATGGAGACTTTCTTCATGGTGATGATGATGATGATGATGATGTAACAATTGAACAGTTCCTGCTTGAAAATCCACATCTGGATAGTGTTATTTCCCAATGCAATGGGAGATATCATGTCTTCAACAAGAAAGATAAGAATCGCTCCCAGGTCACTGAGCTGCTTGAGAAGATCAACACGATGGTGAAGATGAATGGAGGAAGCCACTACACCACTGATATGTTCCAGGAGGCTGAGAGAGCGATTGAAGAGGAGAAGAACAGGATCCTGAGAGAGAATGAAGAGAAGATACGCAGAGAGGAGGAGAAACTGAAGAAAGAAAAAATGATCCAAGAGGCTCGGGAAAAAGAGCTTAAAGAGAAGAATGAGAGGATCCTGAGAGAGAACGAAGAGCAGAAACGCAGACAGAATGAACTGAAGCAAGATACACAAGAGGCTCAGGAGAAAGCTATTAAAGAGGAGAAGAAGAGAATCCAGAGAGAGAAGGAAGAGCAGAGACTCAGGGAGGAGGAACTGGAGAAACTGAAACTGGAAAACGAGGCTAAAGATAAAGAAATAAAGGAGTTGAGGGAAAAATATGAAAGGGAGGCAAGAGAGAGAGCTGAAGGAAGAAATGGCTTTCTATATAGTTTTATTAAAAAAGCTGCTGAAGTGTGGAAAACAGCAGTAAAAGATAGGTGCAGTACACAATGAAAATCTGAAACAATGCTGTTCAAGAGTCCCGAGCTTAGTCACATTGAATGCATTCATATACAGTGTACACTGTTGCCATTCTACTGTTATAGCCTGTAACTATAGCATTGACTTCTATAGATGTATATTCTATAGCTTACATAAAGATTTATGACATTTATCCTGGCTCTGCTGTGTCTGTGATTTGTTTCCATTTATGTCAATAGTAAACATTATGTAATGACAATTTAAGACAAATACTAGACAACATTGAATGTAATCTATTGTTTCATTGATATTCAGTGAGGATATTTTCTTAAAATAACACAAATAATCATCATGACAGTTTATTAAAGCTGGTAATTAGCTACGTATGTGATTTTAGGGTAGCTTTCATGCATTGGCATTATAAATCAAATATGTTTTAATCAACAACAAAAAATAAAAAAACGTATTCATGTTGTGCATAACACTCCATGACTTGGTCATTCCTTGAACAAATGGGTTGGTGTTCATACCATTGTCAATATGACATCATCAATATGGGACAGAACAGTGGAATTATTTATATGGATGCACACAGTTGTCCAGACTGTAAATCATGCTGTTTAAACAGTGAAGTAATAAAGAGACTCTCTTTTCTTGACCAGTGACCTGACTGGGAAAACCTCCAGGTCTATAACTAAGGCCTGGAGTTTTCCCTGGTCAGGTCCTGTATAGCTTCTCCTAGAAGTAAAGGTTACGAGGAATGGAAGCCATTGACGGTTATTGAGACACAGACATGTGAGCCATGGCGGCCTAGTCTGTCTGGATCCTCCAGGCCAGCAGAGGGAGAAAATAAAATCCTAAACTCTGGGACCAACTGACAAATTGGCATCCTATTCCATATATAATGCACTACTTTTGACCAGAACACATGGGGCTTTGTTCAAAGTAGTACGCTATATATGGAATAGGGTGCCATTTCATCCCAAACAGACAAAGAACCAGCAGGCCTATGAAATCAAAAGTGCAAAGATTATCATCAATAGTGTAAAACAGAGTAAAGATGATGTACACCTCATCACTTTATATACAATTATTACACTCAGTTCTCTAATCTCTCACACACAGGTACGGGGAAATGACCAGCGAACATTTAACATTTCAATACAGACATCAGGGGACAAACCTTCGTCATTCAGTCACACACATACTATCTCTCCCTCTGACACACATACTATCTCTCCCTCTGACACACGTGCAGGCACACACACACACACACGTGCAAGCACACACACACGTGCAGGCACACACACACACACACACACACACACACACACACACACACACACACACACACACACACACACACACACACACACACACACACACACACACACGTGCAGGCGCACACACACACACACACGTGCAGGCGCAGACACACACACACACGTGCAGGCGCACACACACACACACACACACACACACACACACACACACTTGGGTGGAATAATCTGTACAATAAGGAGAATTGCTTTTCATGCTGTTTCAAAGTTACACAGGCTGTTAAAACATGCTGAGGATACCTGGATCATAGTGGGTTATGGGAAGAACACTGAGGTTTGAGGCAAGAAGAAGCACCTGTTTGAATTCAATACAAATCTCAAGCACCACCCAGACCAGTGAAAAATCATTAATAGGAATCAAATAGAAAGATTCAGAGTGTAGAAAGTGAGTGAACAAACCAGGGACACACTGACATTATCAAATGAAGCCAGGTCAACAACCAATATATAAGAACTCAAATGAATAAGTAGAAGAAAATAATGAATTCACACACACACAAACACACACACACACACACACACACACACACACACACACACACACACACACACACACACACACACTTTGTTGTCAGTCAGTCAGTCAGCCCACTAGGGGGAGCCCTACTTAAGTCTGTCCCTCCGGTAGGGGCAGCCAAGACACGCAAGGCGCGGACAGAGGAGCGAGACCATTCGCCTCCTTCAGGCACACAGAAGGAAAGCGCAAACCAATAAGACAGCAGCCCGGACAGGAAATTAACTCATTTTGCTCAGGGGCAGGGCCAGCAGAGGGGTCCGGGATTGCAGTGCGGAAGCTGCTAGCCTTCCAGCCAATCGGACGTCCGACGACCACCGTTGTTGTTGTCCAGACGGGGGACAGGAGGGAGGGAGTGGGGGAGTTGGAGACTGGATAGAACTAGCCGTTAGGTTGCAGAAACAGGGAGGAAGAGGACGGGGCTGGGTGTAGTAGATGTCTCCCTGGTGTAGGGACAGCGCCCTCTAGTGTGTCAGGAGACATGCTTCAGTCCATAGGCTCCCCCAGAGAAAAATCTTCCTCCTCTTCCTCTTCCAGAGGATCCAGAGACACCATGTCCAGGTCCAGAGGCAGCCCTGAATCATCTGACACGTCCTCCGCCATCCCTCCCTTCTCCTTCTTCCTTTCATCCTCCACCATCCCTCGCTTCTCCTTCCATCCTCCACCATCCCTCCCTTCTCCTTTCATCCTCCACCATCCCTCCCTTCTCCTTCCTCCTTTCATCCTCCACCATCCCTCCCTTCTCCTTCCTCCTTTCATCCTCCACCATCCCTCCCTTCTCCTTCCTCCTTTCATCCTCCACCATCCCTCCACCATCCCTCCCTTCTCCTTCCTCCTTTCATCCTCCTCCACCATCCCTCCCTTCTACTTCCATCCTCCACCATCCCTCCCTTCTCCTTTCTCCTTACATCCTCCACCATCCCTCCCTTCTCCACCATCCCTCCCTTCTCCTTTCATCCTCCACCATCCCTTCTCCTCCTTTCATCCTCCACCATCCCTCCCTTCTCCATCCTCCACCATCCCTCCCTTCTCCTTCCTCCTTTCATCCTCCACCATCCCTCCCTTCTCCTTCCTCCTTTCATCCTCCACCATCCCTCCCTTCTCCTTTCATCCTCCACCATCCCTCCCTTCTCCTTCCTCCTTTCATCCTCCACCATCCCTCCCTTCTCCTTCCTCCTTTCATCCTCCACCATCCCTCCCTTCTCCGTCCTCCTTTCATCCTCCACCGTCCTTCCTTTGTCCTTCCTCCTCCACCACCTCTTCTTCCTCCACTTTCTGCAGGTCGTGGTCGGGGTACCGGAGGAGGGCGAGGGTTCGCCCTAGCTCGGGGTGCAGGGGAGGGACTGGCAGTTTAGGGTTGGCACGTGGAGAAAGAATTTCCCCCTAAGGGGGGAGAGGCGCAGGTGTCAGGCTGCTGGAGAGCATTTTAGCAACATGAAATCGTATTAAAATCTGTTTATATAGACCCCCAGGAAGAATGACATTTTAATTTTTACATTTTCTGACAAGTAAGCAATTGGATAAGGTAATTTTCACTTTTTCATAAATTCTTAGAATGTTTGGGAATTACATATACTAAAGCATATTGATTAATACAAGCACATAAATGCATTTTGAAATGACCTAATTAATGAAAATGAACACAATGTAATGTAGTATAGTGCAAGTTGACAGATGCATTGATCTTTCAATTCATAATTATTGTTTTTTTTACTGATCTATACATGAGTTATTGAGATAGGAATAATGCCCATATTTGTTTTATTATTCATCTGTGATCCTACTCATGTACGTCTCTGAGCAGCAGTATTCCATTTTGCTCATCACTAAGGACATACAAATCTCTTCTCTCGTCTACTTACTGTTGCTTTCAGAAGCTGAAATCAGCAATGACCTGAGACTGGTTTTGGTTGGTCTGAGTGGATTGGAGAAGAGTGCAGCATGAAACACCATCATGGGCCAAAAGCTGTTTGATTCCAGAATCAGTCCCAAGTCACTGACCCTGAAGAGTGAGAGCAGAGAGAGAGACGGGGCTGTGTGGGAGGACAGTGATGGTTGTGGACACTCCAGGTCTGCTCAACAGTGACCTCTCTGAAGAGGAAGTCAGAGATTAGATTGAGAGGTCTTTGTCTCTCTCTAACACCAGGTCCCCATGCCTTCCTACCGGTCATTCAGCTGGGCCGCTTCACAGAGCAAGAGAAGAGAGTGATGGAGACACTGGAGAAGATGTTAAGTCCCTCTGTCAGTGAATATACCATAGTGCTTTTTAGTTATGGAGACACTTCCGTAGAGCTGTTTTTTTAGAGAAGACCAAAACCTGAAGAATTTTGTTCAGAAATGGGAAGGCAGTTTCCAAGTGTTCAACAATGATGTTAAGTGCGATACCAATCAGGTCAGAGAGC